>NW_009190851.1:14175-23585 GCF_000690835.1 Fulmarus glacialis | reverse complement strand
CCTGGCTGTGCCCTGGTGGCCCCTGTGTTTGCGGGATGAGACAGCCCGCCCTTTCCCCCTTCTCCGTGTGGAGCTAAATGCTTGTGGGATTGCAGCACATCTGTTTCCGTATTGGATCATTTTCTCCCTTTCCTTGTGCCTGCCAAACTGTTTTTCCTACCTTACTATGCTGCCTTTTTTCTTAGCCTAAACCTGTAGGGAGTAAATTCATGCACGCATAAGCACACACATATATGCCGTTTCAAGCATTGTGGACTTGTACCTTGTAGTTGATCCTTTTTCTTTTTTTTTTTTTTTCCTTTTTTTCTTTTTTTTGCTCTTTTGATTATCTGAAATGTTTCCAGGCTTGGGCTCTTTTTAAAGGAAAGTTCAGAGAGGGCATTGATAAACCAGATCCCCCTACCTGGAAGACAAGATTAAGGTGTGCTTTGAACAAGAGCAATGACTTTGAAGAACTGGTGGAGAGAAGCCAGCTGGACATCTCAGATCCCTATAAAGTGTACAGAATAGTGCCAGAAGGAGCTAAAAAAGGTAAAGCATCTCAAATTCCCTGTGTAACCGAGTGTGAATATGTCTCATTGTAAGCATATGAGGACTGAAGTGTGCTTTTCTAGAACGGCCCTGCGGTTTTTTAAGTCTTTTGAGGAGCCAAAACGCAGGGCTCAAGTGCAGCTTGTTCTGGTGACCTAAGAGGCTGCGTCTGCGGGGGGCGTTTGAGTCGGAGCGCTGAAAGGGAGCCCTTGCAGAAGATGCAGACAGGCGCCCTGCACACTGCTGGAGGAATTGCTCTTTTAGCTGGAGCCTCCCTGCCAGCTCTCTGTAGAGGGAGCCAAGCAAGTGGCTCAAGGGACAGGCAAAAAAAAAAATTGCTTGCTGGATCTAGGTTTTAAATACAGGAAAGAGCAGAAGTGTTTTGAGCCGGACAGTAGGTAACTGCTGTGGGGGGAAGAGCTGGGAGCGAGGGATGCCCAGCCCGCTGCCTCCTGGGCAGAGGCTGGGGCAGTGCCTGCTCTCCAAGAAGCCCCTGGTGCCAGGCAGGGCTTGCGGGAGGCAAAGGCTTGGCAGGGCCCGGGGAGGGCATCCTGGCGCACTCGGTATGGCTGGGCAGCTCTTTTCTGTGGGGCACCGGGGAGCCCAGCGGGACAGACTGCCTGCAGGAGCTGCCTGCAAGGGAGGGCCGGGAATCCTGTCCCAAACGGGCACTGGAAGGCATTTTAGTCCTCTGCTTGTTCAAAGGCAGGTTGTATGGATTTGTCTTCAATGTGCCAATTTCAGATTTCCTTAAGATGTGGTTGACATTGTTTATTTTCATCCCTCTGGTGAGCATAGGTGCAAAACAGATCAACATGGAGGAGCAACCGTTAATGATGAACCATCCCTTTCCAATAACATCTCCTTACACTTCACTACCATCTCAGGTATGATATTAGTTACGCATTTCGCTCGGTGCTCGTACATTGAGCAGCATCATTTCTGTGCTATGTGCTATGTCTGTCTTTGCTGGCGTGGCTCTCTAGTTCTCTCTGGGAAGAAACTTTATTATGAAAACTGAGAAATCCAGAAGCAACTTTTCTAATGTCATATGAGGCCACAGGGCAGTTGGTGTCCCTTGGTGTTATTTATCCCTGAGTAATAGCTCTTTTCTGTTGGGCGATAGATATTAGTGCACTGCCGTTCTGTTGATGCCAGAATGTAAGCACCCAATGAAGCCTTGCTCTTCCAAACAGACATTTACCAGCAATGCTTTGACTGCCTTTTGTTATTCCACCCTGCTTGTTATTTACACCAGTGGTGAGAAGTTCATTTGAAAGCCTCATTGGTGGTGGTGGCGAAGAGCCATTCGTGTAGCCTGGGCAATGCTTAGACCTCTGCGGGCTTTGGCAGAGCAAATCAAGGAGCTGAAATGTGAAAGCTGGTGCAGCGCAGAGCGTTAGTTTTGACAGCTGCCGAGTAAAAGAATATCTCGTTAAATTGAATAGGTACCAAACTACATGGTGCCGCACGAACGGAACTGGAGGGAGTTTGCCCCGGAGCAGCCGCATCCCGACATCCCCTACCAGTGCGCCAGCGTCCCCTTCGCAGCTCGCAGTCATCACTGGCAAGGGCCTGGCTGTGAAAATGGTAAGACGCTGCCATTTAGGGTTGCTTGCTGAGGTTGTTCACCTAGAAGGACAGCAGATTTCAGGTTTCTTATTCGTGGCTTTCATTGGAATTAACAGAATTGGCCGGAGAGGAGTGCTGGGCTCCCTTCAAAGAGAGCCACGGAGCCTGTGGCAAGAGCCTTTGTCCTGGTTCTTGCTTTCACTGCCGCCAGGACACGGTGTGTGAGCTGTGCAGTCCTCTGAGTTGATACAAGCCAGCCCCCAAAAGTCCTGAGCTGTCTCAAAAGCCCTGAGCAGTAAGAAGGGAACCAACCCCCCAAAACCCCCAAATGGGAACATGTGGTTTTTAGCTTTGCTTTCTGATTTTGGACCTTTTGAGGCACAAAAGTGAGGTTTTCCCTCCAGCCTTGTCGATTAGAATGGCATTATTCTCCCAAGAGGAAAGCTGAAATTGCTACTTGATTTTAGTGCTGTGGCAATGGGACAACTTGTCACGGACTGAGTCTCTCTTGGGGCTGTACAGCAGAAACAGAATAAAGGAACGTTCCCTTCTCCGAAGATCTCACAGTACCAGAGTCTAACACAATCATGGCTTTCCAAGCTCTGCATCCTTAGGAAAAAGCCTGAATTGCGAAAATTGGCAATGCTGAAGCCTGCAGGGGATAAAACATAAGAGAAAGGGAGCTGTGTGCTGTAGACCCTTGCAGGATAACTCACCTGAGGACGCAGGCTTTTGCTTCGGGAGGAGAAGCAGCTGGTTCGGAAGGGCAGGAACGGACGGGAAGCGAGGAAGGACTTCTTAGAGCAGATGCTACATTTTCAGAGGACAGTTCTGTAGAGGTTTTGGTGCAGAGAAATAAACTTCTGTTTCTTTGGGTCTGCTAAAATGTAAATGCTCAGTGCACTGCAACTTTTGCTGGCAGTATAGTGGAATTATTAGGCAGAATCCTTTGGTTTTAGTTGAGCTGTTTGCCAATAAAAAATCGAGGTATCAAGCTGAGTGAACTGTGCCCTGAAGTACATCCCCTGCAGCAGTTAAACACACATTCCGACGCTTTGTTGAATTTGGAGGCAGTTGTTAGTGGCTGGTATTGGGTTTCTCATTGGGCTCTAAGACTTCTCCAGGAGATGCGGGTGTTTTGTGTCCGCATCGCTCCAGCTCCTGATTGTGGTAGATTCTGCTGTTGGGAAAGGTAGCGTGTTCTTGCCTGCAAGTCACTTGCATCACCCTCCAGAGACTTTCACTGACATTAAGAAACAGTGGAAAACATCAATTGCCTGTGTTATAATCCACTTACTGATAGGCATCTCTTGGAACAGTCTAATAGTACTCCTGGTGATAAACCCCTAGTAATCTCCTGCTGCACAGTGTTCTTTACCTGCTTTTTAAAGAGTGTTAATTCCAGCTTTATTGTTATACCTGTCTTTAGTAAAATTCCTTATACTGAATGGATTATTTTATGCAGGCAACTTTTAAGAGCACTATAGTCTAGTTAAAAATGTAAATTATTTCTGTAATAGAATAACGTATTAGGTAAGAAAAAAGTACTAGGGGGAATACTGAAATGCCAAGGGAGTATTTCTTGCAGACCCAAATAAAAATGCGGTCCAAATAACATCTGGTAGAGCTGGCATACCTGGAAAAATTGGGAAATAAGACCTTTTTAAAAAGAAGGGGGGAAGAGAGAGAATTCCTGTTGGGGCCCAGAAAGACTCGCTTTTGCATCGCTGTGATCTCTGCCCGAGCCTTTCTTTTAGGATTTAGGCAGCTGTCACTGACTTTTGTTTGTGAAAACAGGTTGTCAGGTGACAGGAACCTTTTATGCTTGTGCCCCTCCTGAGTCCCAGACTCCTGGCATCCCGATTGAGCCAAGCATAAGGTCTGGTGAAGCCCTCGCCCTGTCAGGTAAGGTCCGTAACCCGCCGGGTTTCTGGGGAGCTTGACAAGAGACTCCCGCTTCTGACTTGCCCTGGCACCGTCTCTCCTTTCTGATGAAAGGAAAAAAGAAGAAACCTCTTTAATGAACGAACTGGGTGTATGGGCTTCAGCCTCTGCTCGCTGGGATAGTTAAGCACTTGTAGCCCCGGCTTCAAGGGATCGAGGGACTGTGGTTAAAGTTAATGGCAGTGCTTCGCTGGCTCACGGTGTTAGTGCTGGGTTGCTTCGGTGAGCCACCAAATCAGGGAATTTGGAAATTTTGGGATTGTCAGTGACTTTTAGCTCAGTTTTTTATTTGGGAGGAGCCCCCGCAAAAGCTGGTGTTATCTGGGTGCCTCGCTGTGCTCCTGCTGGTGCCATCTGGCTTTGCTCTGCTTCATTATTCCTGGTGAAAAAAAGGCATTCGGGAAAGAAAAGGAAGGTTATTTCAGCCAGGTTTGCAGACATCTGGATGCTGGGGGACTTTGTGAATAACTCTGGGAAAAGGTGTGGGAATGCGCTTTTCTCCGAAATAATGGATAAAACTGTAACGTGACGCTCGGCAGGTTTCTTCAGCGGGATTGTTCTCCTGAATCAGGGTCTGTATGTACGTATGTATGTGTGTATATTTGTGTGTATGTGTGGGTATATATATACACATATGTTATATACACACACATTTTTTTTTTTATATATATATATATATTCAGTGCTGTGTGAGTTCTTAGGTGTTAGCCAAGTTGAGTGAATGGCTATTTGAAAGTAAGGCTGGGGATTTCAGGTACAGCCCTGTTGGAGCTGGAGCCAGCAGTCGCTTCTCTTCAGGCAGCTGAGTGCAAGTTTGCAGGTCCCCTGTGCTGAAGCCTCTTTTATGCAAAATCTGGGGAGAAACACAGCTACTTCCTGATTAAATCTGAGGAAGTGTATTGAGCCAGTGGGTTTAATTGTGACGTGAACTTGGAAAAAGTGATGAACAACAACTTCTCGTGTGCAGACTTTTCCTTTTAAACAGAAATGTGAAGTTTGCAGGGTGCTAGTTGCTACCAAATTCCCACATTAGTAGCCCTTATAATAAAATGAGAGAGCATTAATGCTACCGGGCCCCAAAAGTTTTAGTATTCATATTCTTTAGGTTATTTTTGCCAATGGGAGCCTGTCTTCTGGGTGGTGGTGACCACCAGGCTCAGAAATCTCATGCAAACTTGTCTCTTGGCCTTAGTACAGATCTGCAACATAAGACATTCGTACTAATGTATCACAGTGATTCTTTGGTTTTTTCCTCCCTGTAGATTGTCGGCTCCACATCTGCTTATATTACCGTGAAATATTGGTAAAGGAGGTGACAACTTCTAGTCCTGAAGGTTGTAGGATATCCCATGGCCAAAGTTACGAGGTCAGCAGCCTGGAGCAAGTTATCTTCCCTTATCCAGAGGATAATGGCCAGAGGAAGAAAATAGAAAAACGGCTGAACCACCTGGAACGAGGAGAAATACTGTGGATGGCACCTGATGGCCTCTACGCTAAGAGACTTTGCCAAAGCAGGATCTACTGGGATGGGCCTCTGGCACTCTGCAGTGACCGACCCAACAAGCTGGAGCGGGACCAAACATGCAAGCTCTTCGATACTCAGCAGTTTTTAGCAGGTAATTCCCACTATGGCTTTGATATCATTTCCGGAGATGTCACCCGGTCACTCCCACATCAGCTTTTCGGGGGTGCTCTTTTTGTGTTACCTTATGAGTTACAGTAAGAATTACCCCTGACTTCTTCTTCTGGGCAAGCACAGTCAAGGGGTAGTTGACTCCTGAATGATCCCGTCAAATTCTGCTCTCCGTGCACGTTCAATGCCCCTGCACAAACCAGCAGGAGTGAACTGATGCTCGGCTGGTGACACCCCAAACCTCACATCTCTTTAAGAAGCGTAAGGAGGAACCAAACAAAATAGTCTTTCCATGTACGGGGTGACAGAGGAAAGTGGATCCTGATCTTGGATCTGCTAGTGTAAGTCCTGGGCAGGTCTGCGGTCTGCACTCGTGCTGCCTCAACCTGACCCAGAGCGCGCCCGAGATCTTGCTCAGAGTATACAAATGTCAGCATGAATTTCAGTAGAAAGCCTTCTTTTCAGTCTCTGCCAGTGCTTAAAAGATATCTGGGGGGTGAAAAGGATTTCACAAGCTCTGGAGTTTCCGGATTGCTCTAAGCAGGAAGGTGCATTACCTCTCCAGAGCAATGTGGGAAGGTCTCGTTTTGCACAGGGCAGTTGGGAGCATCGGTACGGAAAGGGCAAGGTCACGCTTCGGGTCGGTGCCTCCTCCTTCCAGCCCATGGAGGGAAGGAGCAGAGCCTCAACCCCTCTTCCCAGCACTTCTGAGCACTTAGAGGGAGGAAAGCTGTCCCCCCAGAGAAACTGGTGGGAGCCGGTCATTGTCACAGAGGACAATGCAGGAATACGTTGCCCCTTTTTCGAGATGTGTGGCATCGCTACAGGTGAACGTGTACAGGTGGCGTGTTTTCCCATTAGAACAGGGCATCAGCGCTGGCATGAGTCTCTTAGGAAAATAATGCCTTGCAAATTGAAAAAAAACCCCACCAAACCCAAACCAGCAGCTTTAGCCTACTTTATATTCCAAGGTTGATGCACCATCCTAGCAAAATGGTCAAGCAAGAAATGCATATAAAGAGAGAAATCTCATATGGATGTGAAAATTGACAGTTAGAAAGGGGAATTTGAGGTCAGGGTATTGGTTTGGGCTTCAATCACATGCTAATTTAAAGTCGTATAATTCTGCCTCTGATGATGGTTTTGGAAATCCCTTTCCCTTTTCTCAGGTGGTTTTTTAGATGTACTCTGGGTTCTTCCAAACGGTTGACAGGACATCTCTTTTTAGATGCCTAACCCCAAAGATAAGCTCAAGCAATAGTTATTTTTTCCCCCTCCTGAATTACTTATGCACCAATGCCTGTGCAAACCCAAGCATGTGGTTGAAGTCATAGCCTGCGGTGTGTGCAAAGTGAGTTTTTGCATGTGTTGATGCTCAGCTAGGTTTGTAAGTGACTTGCCATGGGTGCATCACATCTGCATGTTAATTGAATGTACTGAGGTCCCAGACCGCAGGCAAGCTTGGGGATTCCCCCCTTAGGAAACCAGGGCTTCCTTGGGAAGAGTCGCAGGAGACCCCTACCAGGAGAGGAAATATTGAACAGCAGAGAAAGGGGCAGAAGCAGAACTACTGTGGACCACAGCTATTAGGACCCCGCTGAGGAGCTGGACCCTGCAATGCAAACTGCGAGAGAGCATCGAGGCCCCTGTTGAGCAGCCTGGACTGTTGAGAAGGCTAAAATGGCAATAAATCAGAAAACAGGTGGATAGTCTCTGGGGAGTACTGTGTAATAAATGCAGTAAATTGGGCTGGGTGGAGAGTAGGAGGATAGAGGAAGAGAATTTGGGAGCATGAGGGCGGCAGCCAGAGGAGGGTTGACTTGGCAGAAGAAGGGGCGGCTGGAGCTGGAGTAGCAGGAGATGGGGAGCGTTTGGGGAGGCGCGTGGGGAGCCTGCGGCGCAGTAGGAGGCACTTGGGCCTGGAAAGGGACACGGAGCGAGCGGAGGGTTTTGGAGAAGCGCGGGGCTGACCTCAAGCCCTGATTATCCTGCTGGTGGAAAAGAAAGGGCTTTCTTCTGCAGGTCCATGCCACGGGCTGCTGTGTGGTGCTCCCATGGGTAGTCAGGATTTGGAGAATTGCTGAGGCCAAGTAAAACTGGGGGAAAGAGGAAGATGGCAGAAGTTCCCCCTTAGCAGTATGGCGTTGGACTGGCCTTGGGTGGATCGTCCTTCCCTGTGCTGTGGCAGCACAAAGGGAAGGAGGGTCCTATGGAAAATCTCTCTTCCCTCCTGGCATATCTCCAAAAAGTTCACAGTGCTGTTGGGGGAGACTCTGGGGAGAACTGTGCTTTACGCTGTGTTTTAAGTGAGCTGCCCGTTGTTTTACTTTTATAACTGATCCTCCCAGTAAGACCAGTACTCCCAAGCCAGGGTTGGGACACTGTTGTGGTAGCTGCTGAATTCACACCTTGGTCTGAAGAACTTGCAGTTAGAGTAGAAATGGCAGCGGTGTATTTTGGGGAAAAGTGCATTTGTCGTGCCAAGTTTGAAGACTCTCCTTTCCCTCTATAGCAGGGGGTGCTTCATTATAAGACTTGGTTTTGTTATTAATTTCAACTTTTTCTAGAAAGCGTGAACAGGGTTATAAATTAAAGTGAAATCTTTTATTGTAGAAATGTATGTAGAAATACTGCATGTAACGCAGACTTTAGCAAGGATATTGTGTTAGATGGAATTTTCTCTTTTCTGGCAGGAAATGCAGTGTCTAAAACACAACATAGTGATTTTGGTCCAAGTGGAAGTCTCTTATAAAGGCCTCCCCCACTATCTTTCGTAGGGGACACTTTGGCTGTTGGAGTAATTACATAATTTGACCTTTTCCCTTTGTGCAAGGGTGTGAGTTAGTGAAGAGAGCGCAGGAGCGCAGAAGACACAAGCTCTTTTGCTGCCTCGGTGCATGGCTTAAATAAGGTCCTTCACCTTCCCGTGCCTCCCCGTCCCCCACTAGCACAGTGATGACAGTAGCTCCATGACTGTGTCTAGCTGAGGCTGAATTTCGTGCCTGGCCTACTACTTTGAGTCTCTGGCCCTGCTAAGCCATTGGTTTCAGAGCTGCTGTTGGGCATCCCACTTGAGTGGGTCCTGGCTACCACCAGTGTCTGCTCCAGGAGGTTCTGCTGTGGAGGCCCAATAGAAACAGTAATTGGAAGACATCCTGGTTTGCGCATATGAAATGACTTGTGAGGCAAGGCAAATAGAAAAATTGCAGTATTATAACTAGCTCCCCCTGATCCGTGGGAAAGTCTCCAAACTCGGTGTCTTCTCCTTACCTCCTGTCTTTTTCCTGACCTCTCTCATCCTCCCCTGGAGTTACTTCATCTTCTCCCACTCTTCTCCAGGGTCTTCTATTTGAAGCTCAGCCATCCGCAAAGTCTTTCTTACCGGCCTGTACTGATTTTGGCTGGGGTAGAGTTAATTTTCTTCATAGCAGCCCATGCGGTGCTATGGTTTCCATTTGTGATCAAAACAGTGCTGGGATAACACAGGGATGTTTTAGCTAATGCTGAACAGTGCTTGCACAGCATCAAGGCTTTCTCCATTTCTCACTCTGCCCCCACAGCGAGTAGGCTGGGATGGACAAGAGGTTGGGAGGGAACACAGCTGGGACAGCTGACCCAAGTTGACCAAAGGGGTATTCCCTACCATATGACCGTGGTCAGCAGTAAAACTGTGGGGGGGGGAGTTTGCCAGAGGTTGCTGTTGCTTGGGAACTGGCTGGGGCTTTGGCGG
>NW_009190851.1:4929-14107 GCF_000690835.1 Fulmarus glacialis | reverse complement strand
TTTCTTTTTACCTCTTAAACTGTCTTTATCTCAACCCACAAGTTTTCTCACTTCTGCCCTTCCAATTTTCTCCCGCATCCCGGTGGCAGGAGCAAGCGAGCGGTGGCGTGGTGCTTACCTGCCTGCCGGGGTTAACCCACAACACGGCCCTTTCTCTCTTCCCAGAGCTGCAAGCCTTTGCTCACCATGGACGCCCACTGCCGAGATACCAGGTTGCTCTGTGCTTTGGGGAGGAATTTCCAGATCCGCAGAGGCAGAGGAAGTTAATTACAGCCCATGTAAGTAGGACTTCTGCCTTACCTAAAAGAAACATATTCCTTGGAGGATATGAATCTGTCAGTCAGGCTTTTCTACCTTGTGTACGTTGTGAGGGAGGTAATAAATTCTTAAAAATGCAGCGCTATCCAGACCGGGGTTGAATCCCCAGATCTGCCAAGGACTGACTGGTAGCCATCAGTAGGGCAGAGCATCTAATTTCCCTCACTGTAAACCATCAGTGAGCTCTTTTGCAAATCCCTTCAAAATCTAAAGCTGAAAGGTACCCTGGCAGAGCTGGGCTGCGTTGTTATTGCCGTCCCGGTTGCGCAGCTCCTTGGGCTGCCAGGCCGGTGCAGGACGCGGTGCTTTCACAACCACTGCACCTGAAGGTGCTCCAGAATCCCAGCCTGCACCTCAGGGACCTCAGCCCTTAATGGGATGCAGGGGCTGCCTGTGCAGCTTCAGGGTTAAGGTAGCTGGCAAGCTCCTGGTCTGACTGACCACAGTTCACACACACTCAAAGCTGGTGTTTCGGGATGCTATCTGAGAGAGGGTGATGACGGAGACTGAGACCAGGTACTTTCTAAATTGGCTGTGTTGGCCCTAAAACCACAAGAGAGGTGATAATGCACACATTAGCGGCAGGGCTTAGCTTATTGCGTCCTTGGGAAGAAAACTGGTGTCTCTCTTAATTTTTCGAAAGGCCCTTTGGTAGTAACAAGTCAGACTTTTGTCATAAGCCGTGGCCTGCCCTTAGCTGCGTAGCTTTCGTGCTGCCGCACTGCTGCTTAGCGAGTCTCTGGGGTGGAAGGTGGGAAGCTCACAAATCCATCCCAAGCTATCCATCCCTCCTTCCTAGCATCCATTCTCCAGCTCCCTTCTCCATCTCCTGTCCTGGCAGCTTTTCTGTGAGCCTGTACCTCCTGCTCTTTCCAGAGCTTTGCTTCCCCCTTGCCAGTTGCTCCTCAGCTTCTCGGGCTGTCCCAGCTTGTGGGCTGGTGGGGTTCCACCATCCCACCAAACAGCTATGCCCCGGGAGCTGTCTGGCTCACCTGCCCCGCTGCCTTCCCGTCTCCCCATGGTGGGACGGGAGGTGCTCAGCTGCCTCCAAATGCTGATGAGAGGAAGGGAAGGGGGATCGGTGGGGCTGCTCCAAGGCAGCGATCCCTTCTGGCTCTCTCCCTTCCCAGAGTCGGGACCCACAGACAGCATATTCTTACTCCAAAGTGGTGCCCGTGTCTTAACATGGAGGGGCTGGCTGACCAGCAGGAGAGGGTTATGGAGAAGAGTTGTCCAACCTGTCCATCCCCCGAGAGTAAGGAGAGCTTTGGGTGTTTGTTCTCGGTGTGCAACTTAAATATTTGCAGTCAGAGCCCCAAGCCCTGAGGGGGAACAGTGGTTTCTGAAGAGACAAAGTGAAGGCAGTGTTAAACCATACAAATCCTTCTTGGTGGTTGAACAGATTCCTCATCAGAGCTTGAATGAACAGAAAGAAGAGTAACCTTGGTGTTAGACTGAAGTCTGATTTCAAACACAGTCGTTTGGTGACGTATCTCAGGGGGCTCCAGCATTTCAAGTTCAGTCCTCGAAGTACTTTACAACGCAGATGAGACTTTCAGCACTTTGTGTATGCATTTGAACACGTCGAGTGGCCACAGACATGTCTGGCCTGTAGGCATCGCTCACACCCAGGGGCTGGCTAAGGGGCTGCAATTGCTAATACATCATTTGTGTCACTGGTACGTGCCCTTCTAAACGAAGGCCGTGGAGGAAAGGAGTGCGTGCAGTTAGCAAGGCACTTAGCAGCAGAACAGGCAAGCCCTAGCTTAAAACAGAGATTAGTGATACCACTGAAATTGTTTTCCCATTCTGGTAAGCAGAACTATTTTGTCCTGCCTTGTTTTTAACTTAAAACCACCATAAATAACTAAGATGAAGAGCATGAAATTTTGTCACATGTCTGATTAACATTTTGTCTGTTCTTAAGGTTGAACCAATGTTTGCCAGGCAGCTGTATTACTTTGCTCAACAAAACAGTGGACATCTTCTGAGAGGCTATGATTTACCAGAACTTGTGACTAGTCCAGAGGATTATCACAGATCTATTCGCCATTCCTCTATTCAAGAATAAGATCCTCAGAAAGAGTGTTTTTAAAGGCACTGTAAAGATTATGCAGAGTGGAGGAGCAGATCTGGGTCGCAATTTGGAGATCCACATCACAGCTGGATGTGTTCACGGGTTCAATGATAGGAAAGTGAACTAGGATAACCATATTGTATGATACAAATGACGGGTCTTCAACGTTTGGATGCTACATCTCACATAGGTTCCACTGTCGCTGAGAATAACTCAAAACTGACAAAATGATTGCTATGTTTACGTTTGCTTAACGTTCTCCTTGGGTTTGGAGGACTGATTCTTACCGGAGACTTAAATCCAGAGTTTACACTGTTATATTTGCAGGGCTATTTATTTTGGATTACTGATCTCAGGGGAGGAACATAAATTTGCAGTGTTCCCAATTTGAAACTGTAGCTACTATAGGTGTGTAGCAAACGTAGACGGTTTATTGAGAATAGCTAATACATGTAAGTGGATATAAATTTAGATTCATAAGTGTGATGCCTATATTCTTGTATAGAATATTTCAGTGTATTTTTTAAAAACAATGCAATTCTTCAGAGACATATTTTTTTAACGCCTGACTGACATTTGTCCTGACAATGAATTTTGTTGCTGCCACTGTTGTTATTGGATTAGCCCCCATAATAGCAGTTTCTAAGGTGATGCATTTATGGCACTGTGTTAAGAAATGTGACCGTTTAGCTCATATTACCTGTGGATTTAGTGGATCAATGACTAAAATTCTAAAGTCCCGAAGAGCAGATTTAAAAATAAGTTACATTTTTATTATAATTGAAAGCTACTATGCATTTTATATATATATTTATATAGTATGCATTAGAGTTACGTTGGCAGACCTTGAAAATAGCACAGAAATGGTCCTGCTAGCCCTTTTTTGATGTCACACACGTGAGCCAGGTTAAAATAACTACCACCTCTGACTTGTACAGAGCCAGCTCCGCTCTTTGTGTGCACTCACAGCTTCCTTCCAGTGGTACTGAAATGAATGTGAAGGGAGAGTTCCAGGAGAGCAGCATTTGGCTGCTCCCATATTAAGACAGTCAAGGAAATACTTCTTTTAACGTTGGTTTTCAAAAATTTTACAGAAGTATAATCTGATGCAATTTGCAGCTTTTAATGGTAGGGTGCCTTTACAAAGGTGAAGAGAAGAGGTCTGTTGGGTAAGCATGTCAGTGAAATTTCCTCGCTGGCGAGCAGACCGTGTAATCTTACTAGCTTTAACTCCAGAACACGATCTCCCTATGCTTAACAGACATACTTCACTTGGATTTCTAAATGACGATGAAAAACCGGTACTTGGTCTGGCAGCAGACTTGTGTTCTAGGGACTTTGAATTTATACATCTTAAAGATGCATACTCTTTTGGGATATATTATCCCCCTCCTTCTCCACGGGGAAGGCGGAATTAACAGGTCATTTTTACTTTTGTGTTCTTTGTTACTTGAAGTGTTGTTTTTCCTGGCTTAAAGATTTTCACAGGGGAGACCTCTTTCTTAGACATTGAAAGCACTGTGCTAGGTGACTTTCACAGCTTCCGCATATGCTTTTGGCCTGTGCATACATTTTACTGAAAGGGACTTTTGTGTTCAAACTGAACTGGTACAATACAAATATTTGGTGTGTTTTTCACTTTTTTCTAGTGGTCGTTGCTTCATATGCTCATTGCTTCAGCTCACATCTTAGAATAAAGTCCTTATTCCCTACCAACTTGATTTGTATGTGTTGTTTTCAGTGGCGGGGCAAATCTAATGGGCTCGGTTCTGCACTGCGAACTAATGGGCAGCACTGCTGGCTAAGTCTATGGGGAACTGTGTTTTAAGCCAAAAGTGCAGGGAAAGGTCAAAAGGTAAGGATTTTTTCTTACAAAAATGTCTGCGAAATTAGCTACAGTTAGTAGAAAAAGGGAAAACAAGGAGGTTGCCCTTTGGCTGTTGGTTTCCCGGACCACGGACGATGCAGCAGAGCCCTGCAGCCGGTGCTGCCGTGCACCTGAGGGCTCTGCCCCTGCCCCTCCGTGGCCCCTGGGGCTGGGGACCGGGCTGGTCCCCCCCCTGCCCAGCCCAGTGCTGGGGGACCTTCTGACCCACCGCTTGCCGGGCTGGCGGCTGGAGCTGGAGGTGGTGGTTACTGGTCGCTATGGTTTCCAGAGTGCTTTCAAGTGAGAAAAGCTGGGAAAGGGTGAAGAGGAGGATGACAAGTGAACTAAAATAATGAAGATAAGAATAGGAATGAATTTCACCGGGCAGCCCCTATTTACTGGAAATCAGGGTCCCGAGCAGGGGCCTTGGGTGCAGCAGGTTGCAGACAGAGCAAGGTGTGAAAAATAGTTACGAGATTTGTGAGATGTCTGAAGATGGGGGGGCATTTTCTCTTTTCTCTCAACAGGCTGCTGTTGGCTATCGAGGTGCCTTACCATTTTTGGTCTTGGAATGAGCTTTTAATTATTTTCCTTGAAGGAGCATGATTTAAAGTCAGTGGCTGTGAAGAGGGAGGGAGAAGAGCACCATCTATGTTCTGGACAAACACAACTTGCTTAGTTTGAATGCAGAGAGATGCAGGTGAAAGACTTATTTTAACCAAGGAAGGAGGTTGAGGTGTTTCTCTTGGGGGGATGGAGCATTTTGAAGAGCGGAAGGAAAATCAATCTGTTGATTTGTACCGTGAATTATTTTGCATGTGAGGACTTTAAAGCTGCATTTGACTTTTGTGAGTATCTCTTACTGCTCAAAATGGATTTATGGATACACAAAGTGGAAAAAAAAAAGCAGCAAACAAGAAAAAACCCTGAAAACATTTTCTCCTTTCAGTATTTTTTTTACAGTCACTACGTGAAAGCATTTGAAGTACTTCCTACTTCTGTTAACTTGTTTATAGTTTCTGAGGTCTACTTCCTTCCTGTTATGATTTCAGCGGCGTTATAAATGACATGTCTTACTCCCGTCAACACCAAAGGCATAGCTGGTGTTTTTTCAAACAATTTCAGCGTGCAATTTGTGTCAGTATTGGTTTCTCTTATTTTAATATGGCCACTTACAATTGTTTCTTGAAAGGGTTTCGGGCCAGAGCTCTGCAGCTGAAGTACCTCTCTTCAAAATTTGGTTCTGCTAAGTGGTTTTGCCTACTGCTGTAAACTGTATTAGCCTTAAAGGGATTGTAGGTTAACCAGAAAAGAGGAGATATATTTTAAGCTGAAATACAGTGTAACAGGGTTTGTGGAAAAAACACAGGATTCACGTGAAAACCCCTGTGGCCTTTTAGACAGGCATATGCATGCTGTTTACATCAGCATTTGTCAGCAGCGTGGAGGTGGGGAAACACCACCTTCGGCAGAGAGCTTTCAGGAAAAAGTAAAGCATTTTCTCTTGCATGCTCTCAGATCATTGTCTGTGTACACTTGTAGAGAGGCGGGGGGGTGGGAGAGAGAGAAAGAGTACTTACCAAAAAAACAAAAAGCCGAGTAGTTTGAAACAACCGTAGTATCTCCTTTCCCAGGCAGAACTATATGTCAAGTTTAGCTGAATTCGGACAGCAAGACTTTAAAGACTGCCAGGGTGTTTTTTATCTGAACTCTGATCTGGCTAATAGGAGGCTAAGAGTTATTTATTTGTGATCAAGTGCTTGCGAGTTTGGTCGAGATGTCGACAGGTCCCGGTGACTCGGAGCAGTTGGGAGGTAGCTGCTGTGCAGCTCATCCAAGCATTTAGCTTTCAAGCGTGTAGCCAGGTAGCGCATCCTCTTCGCATCCCAGCGGAGTGGTTACATCCACTGAGACCCACAACCAGCTCCACTGCTGGGTTACAGGTACCAAGTGCCCGAATGCCTGCAAAATGCTCACTGCTTTGACCATGCTGAAATGACGGTCAAGGCGGAGCTAACTTAGGTATCTCAAAATAACACGCCTTGAGTTATAGAGATCGAATAACTGATGAACACGCTGACTGGATGGGTTGCCGTTGCCCTTTTGGCAACTGGCAAGAGGGTAAGGCAATCACCTGTGCCCAAGTGGGAACTGAAAAACAGGCCGGATGCCTTGGTTCTGGGCTTGGATTTGGTTTCCCACTTTTCTCTGGCAGAGTCTGACCTGAAAGCTGATGTCTAAGTGGTCCTGCATAAGGTGGTGTTTTGTGAAAAGGCAACAGTCAAGAAAAGGTAGAGCCCTGTCCATTTCTTCCAGCTCTTAGGGGTAGCTTCATGCCCTGGGAAACAATGGAGATGAAACTCAGGACTTCATTTTGCAAATGCATTTTTATTGTTTCTGCAGTCTTGGCGCAGCGCGGCTGCCTCGCACGTCTCTGCAGGCCAGCTGGCAGTCTCCTGCCCCTCCAGTTACAGTGCTGCCGACTGGGGCTAGACACGGGACTGTGTGCTGGGCACTGTTCTGAAATCAGTCTCCCAGGCTTCGGCTACCATACCCTGCTCCCTTCAAAAGACAGGTCATGAATTATGCACAAATTCTGCCTCTCAAGCTAAGAGAACAGGCAAATTTAGGTGACTTCTTTTCACAAACTGCAGGTAATGCGTGTCCTCCCTGTTCCTGGGAAGTGGTTTCATCTTTGACCCTTGGGCTTGCTCTGTTTTGGTTTCAAGACCAGCTTCTGCATTCTTGCTCTAGAAATGTCTGAAATCCAAAAACGTGTGGATTCTGGTTGGCCTGGCTGCTCACCCCAGCTTTTAATCCATTTCCTGGCCAGGCAGGAATGATGTCCATGTATCAATGAAACCACCTACCAGAGGAAGTTCTGTGAATCTAGAGCAGATACTTGCATCTTAGTAGCTGAAATATGTTTGCCAAGCTCTCAGTACCAGTATGAGTACTAGTGCAATGTGTGCATTACCACGTGCGTGAAACACATTTCATACCATGTTGTCCACCTTGCTTCTTCTCACTTCCTTTGTGAAGAGCAGATGTTTAAATCTGGATCAGGCAGCTAGAGGAATGCCCTGATTTCTTCAGGTCTGCAAGATGCAGAACCTCTCTCCGAGCTGGGGATGGCCAGCGGCAGCACAGGCAGAGGTCAGACACTTTCAGGTTCAAGCACTTCTACCGTTTGTCTCCAAAGTTCATTAGCCTGTCTCTGTTCTTGGGTAAGTCCTACTCATATATCACGGGACGGTTTATCTCATGTAGTCTTATACCTTCTCCTCCTGGTCTAATATAGGTACCATTGGTACATGGTCACGAAGAAATTTTCTTCTTTACTGGTGGTTGCAGCCAGTTAGTAATGTGCATTGCTAAATACCTTGTTGTGGGTTTAGCTAACACTTTTGGCTCTCTTGGGTCCTCTCTCAATCTTCCTTTACATCGACAGCAAGATCTAAAGGCAGGTAGTGCTTCTTACTATTTGCGCAGTGCCAAGCATGATGGGACACCACCTTTGAAGGTGAGCCTCTAGACAACACCACAATTCCTATAATTGTTAGTAGGATGTTCTTGGGTCTTGCCAGTTGTGATTCTCACCCTAGAAACCATAAAATGCTCAGCAGAATATAATCGTGGCAATCATTTATGCTAGGCTTCTCCGTAGGAAGCTGGTGTGCAGCTTATTTCAGCCTGAGCCACCACATTCAAATTACTTTTTCTCAAGGAGGTGATTGAATCAGTTGTTTCTCACGCTCCTGTTACAGCCATTCATAATTGTCTCATAAAAGCGAAGGCTGAGCATTTCCAGTTTCTAGCACAGAGCATCTAGCTTGAGATAAAATTGCTTTTAGAGCTAGATGCCCTCCATTTTCCTTTCAAACTTCTCCTGGGTTTCACAGTTTTTATATCCTCAGAAACCAAAGTTATGGGTCAGGTCTGGTTACATCTCCAATAACTTATTTTCATTTCCTTTTTTCACATATGATCGAGAGGTTTAGCCCTTTTCATGACTGTCCCCTCCCACAGAAAAAACCCATGCGAGGAGCAGTGAGAGAGAAAGACTTCAAAAACAGGGTGAGTGACCTCATCATGTATCTACTGTAGAGACGTCAGTCTCCAAGAAATAGGAAAGGTCAGAGCTGTTTAGAGCAAGGGGTTTTTCACAACACAGCTGAAAAACCCAGAGCAGGTCTGAAGAATTCACGATGTCCTCATCCCTTAACTCATCTTTTCCTCAAATATTTGGAGATCCTGCATCCAGAGGAGTTGCTGCTGTGTGATTTTTAACATAGGTTACCATCCTGTAGCACCGGTCACGGTAGCTTTCGCCAGGCTTGGACTTTCCAAAAGAAAACGGTGAAACAAATGACAGACGTTCACATGGGAGTAGTGCAAAATCTTTTCTTCCTTTTAAACAAAACACATTTTTTTTCTTCCAGAGCTTCCCCCACCCCCAATATAACCAAATCCTGGAAGTTTTCATTGCACCACCTTAACAATTTTATTATTTGGACTAATCAGCCCGGATGGTCACTGGGCTTTGCGCAGCGGATGGGAGAGAGGCGGACAAGCCTTCTCCGTGGTGGGGTGGCAGGAAGGTGGAGGAGCCGGGAGCTGTGTCCCAGGCGCCGTGGGCCGGGGTTTGCCTGGCGTCCCTGGGCGTGGATGCAGGTCACCTGTACCCATGCGTGAGACGGTGCCAGCCTGAAGGGTGACCTGAAGTCTCACTTTCCTCTAAAACCATCACTCTATGAATAAAATGGCTTACCTACAATCCCCACACAGATACAGGCACCGTTTAAATATAGCAAGCATTGATGTCTATCTGTAAGTTACAAGGAAATGAATAAATTGAGGCGACATAAACCGCAAAAAGGAAGTTTGAAATCAGCCCGGAGCTGTGATAGGTCGGC
>NW_009190851.1:0-4866 GCF_000690835.1 Fulmarus glacialis | reverse complement strand
CATCCCGGCTCCCCTCCGGCTCCCCAGCACGCATACCCAAGTGCCGCCGCTCGCCGGGGGTCTGGACCACGTCTAGCGGTCTAGACCTGTGCCGTGGGGGCACCTGCGCCCACGCAAAAGCCGAAGGCGCCCCGGGCACCCAGGATCCCTGCTGTGGGGAGGGGACGGCGCGGCGTTTTCTGGAAACCAATGAGCTCATTTCTGGGAGGCGGTGGTGGGGGTGCTTCAGCGCGCAGGGGGTGCGAAGAGGATGAATGCAGGAAGTTGGGGGGAAAGGTTTTCTTTCTTTTTTTCTTTTTTTCTTTTTTTTTAATCTGAAGCACCGTTTCTACGCTGCTTACCATCCCACAGCCTGCTAGGTGCAGATATTTGGCAAGGTTATTTGGCTCGGCTTCATTTATTATTATGAAAGCTGATTATTTTTTTTTCTTTGCCCAGTTTATATTAAAGCCAGAATCATTAAGTAAAACATGAAGGTTCTGCATACAGCATGTCTGCGTGTGTGTACAGCTAGCAAGCCATCCTCACCGCTCTAAAATGACGTTTTACATATTTGGCCAGGTTCATTCCCATGTGAGTGAGGGAAAGGGTGCTAATGATGCCCTAGAAGTTTTATGAAAATACTGGGCAGGGGAGAGGAGAGAAAGATCAAGTGAGCACGTGCGAATGGGCGTCTGCCTGTATTAGGCACTTTTAGTTTTTTAGACTCCACCTGGGGAGGAGCGTCCATCGATGCCTTGTGCCTTATTAAACCCCAGAGACTGCACTGTAGGACACCAGCAGCTAATTGTGCTGCTCCAAAACTCCGTCTTTCCTGCAGGGTCTTATGGAAAACAAACCGCACACTCTAAGGGCCCTGATAAACCCATTTCTCCTCCTTCCACATGCTTGGTGTTCCCAGGACGAAGCTCTGGTACCAACAACGCTTTTCCCTGGCCACCAACTTGGGGAGGTGGGCTCGACTTCTAGCAGGGGAAGGTGAGTGCTGGTGTGCAGCCTCTCCTTCCAGCCTCTCCTTCCAACCTCTCTGGCACACCCCTGCGGATGGGCCGGTACCGAAATTAGTCTGGCAGGATGCAAGGATTATCGGCATTGCTCTTTACCACACCAGCCAAACCCTGTCTTCCCCAGGAAAAACTCTCCATCTTTGGAAGGATGAGGCAGAGCAGGGTGGCTGCAGGCATGGACCCAGTGGGTGCAAGGAGCAAGCGTGGAGGAGGAC
Organism: Fulmarus glacialis; assembly: GCF_000690835.1. NCBI lineage: Eukaryota > Metazoa > Chordata > Aves > Procellariiformes > Procellariidae > Fulmarus > Fulmarus glacialis. Next base: position 3,644 of record NW_009190851.1, on the reverse strand, counting down.
AGCTGGTTGAGGACAGTTCAGTTGCCAGGTTTAGCTGGGGATCATTAGGGCCATTTAGTACGTGCTGCTAAGGTGAATTAGCTTTGCCTTTCACAAGGGAAGGGGCGAGCAGGTCTGGAGTGGAGAAGTGGGTTTTGGCCAGGAGGAGAAGTCAGCTATTTCTCAGAAATAAGGCAGCACATGCAGACATGGGGAGCAGGAAAGGCATGAAAAAAAAAAATCAATGTATAGAGACAGGTCTCTCCTCTCACCTTCCCCCACCAAAAACAGGAAGAGAGAAGATAAAACTGGCTGGAGAAAGAGGATGGCAGGTATGAGCTGCTGCTTGTGGCTGCACAGGAAAGTCGGTTATGGGGTGGGGGGAATGGGAGCTGCGATGGGGTCAGGAAGAGGTCTGCGAGGGGTGAGGGAGGGACACCATAAGGGAGCGGGCCAGGAGCAAGCCTGGAGACCACCCCAGGTGAGGATGGAGGAGAGGACAGGGAGCAAAAGGGCTCCCCAGGGGGCAGCGGTGGCCTTGGCCACGGGGGAAGGTGGCAGTGGGGCTGCTAAGTGGAGGTGTAAGTGGAGGGCGAGGGAGAGTTTGAGCAATACAGTACAGCAAGTCATGCTTGGAATAGGGGAGGAAACTTGAGGACGAGGTTGGAGGGAGGCAAGGGGCAGAAAAAGGCACAGCAAGAGAGATGCTGCAGCCACTGGTGCTCTGGCAAGCTGGAGGGAGGGAGGCCAGGGAAGAGGGAGGGGATGGAGGATGGTGATGGTCAGAAATAAGGAGCTGGTTCTGTTTAGAGGAGTCAGTGCTGTGTAGCTAGATCTAGAGGAGCTGGAGGAGAGGGTTATGGGAGGGCCTTGCCAGGAAGCTTTCAGCCTGACTGGGAGAATGGGAAAAAGCAGATCTTGAACTGGGATAGAGCTAACCAGAATGGAGCCAGTGCTAGAGAGAGAGAAAAGCAGGAGACTCAAAGCTGTTGGCGAGATCCTGAAGGAACTTAGCTGTGCAGAGGGGCAAGGGGAGGCTGAAAACAGCAGCAAAGCCATGGCCAGTGATACAGCCAAGGTCATGGCAAGGCCAGGCAGAGAGACAAGAAGATGATGCTGAGGGAGAGAAGAAGGTGGCCATAGAGAAGGAACTGAGAGCCCAGAGATCAGATAAGGAGCAGTGCGTAGCCTGAAGAACATTTTTAAGATGAGCGAAAGTTAACAAGTGGTCCTGATGTGGTGAAGCCTTAGTGAAAGTGGGATGTTGAATAATTCCTCAGTTCCTCAACAAAGTCAAGCAAAGCTTCCTTGACTTCAGGTAAGCATCTCCCCACAGCCACCCACATGCTCCTGCCCAGCTCTCTCCAGCCCCATGTTCGGAGGGAGAAGGCAAAGGGTATTACTTTTGGAACAAAGACAGCGATTCCTGCTCAGTCCACCAGGGAATCTCTTCAAGACTGCAAAGGGTTTAATGGGCTAGGAAGGCTGATTTTAAGTAGGGAATAGTTCAATTAATCATTGATTTTATTGCCAATGACACAAAGGTGCCAGCTGCCATTGCTAGTCAACACTACTTCTTTTCTGGGAAGTGCCAGCCCCTTGGACTGGCAATGCCATGACCATGCTCCCAGCAGAAGGCATTGCTGTGAGCTGCAGGGGTGCAAGGAAGCACGTGCGCTCAGCATGCACGGGATCGCTTTTAACCAGCTGGACCAGCAGAGACGGTCTTTTCCTTTCCACAAGCAGGCAGCCAACCCCGCACACTGAGTGTCTCCCTCTCCCCTCGAGCCCCTCGTAGCCACTCTGTGGGCTGGGCTGGGGGAGCCTGCTGCTCCCTCCTCTGCTGCATGGGCAGAGGGAAGAGGCCAAATGCACTGGGCAAGGTGCATCTAAACGATGCTTGAGAAGGATTCATGCTGACAGTAGTGCCCGTAAAACCTCTCCAACCTCATAGCGCCTGTATTTTGGGTCTTGAACAAGCACGGGGCAAGGTCCTCTACCTGGCAAGAAGGAAGGTTATCCTGCCCTCAGTGTGTGCGGGGAAACGCTTGTTGAGGTTTGTCAAGATAAAAGTCTATGGTAGGTCAGAGTAACCCCATGATTAAAGGCTATCCAAAGCCGTCCTTCCATCCCTGAAATAGTCCTGTGTTTATTTGTGAGAACTTATTTAGATCTGCTTGCAAACCTGTTGGAAGCAGGTGAGTTTTAAAATAGCTATACAAACCAAACGTGCCGTGTATCACTCCTTATGCTGACGATTAAAGCGAAGGTTTTCTTTTCTCTCTAAGGAATATTGTGAGCTGTGTTCAATTGTGTTAATGACAGCAATAGCAACAACAGCAGTAAGTATTATTTTAGTGGAAACTGAGGTGTTGGTGAAATGCTTGTAGTCTGAAAATCTGGAGTGGGGCAGGACTGTTGGGGGAGGCTCGAAATCCTCATTCTACTGACTTTGCGGGCTGAGATTTCACCCCAGATAGTAAAGTCTGAGTTTTTAAAAACGGAGACGACTTCAGTTATTTGGGAGCAGGTCTGTGATGTTACTTAACTGCTGAGGACATCCCATGAACCTCACAGCCGCCTGTGTTTTGATGGCCAATTTGGAACCAAAGTGAGTGATGCGGTGGAAATAATTATCTCACTGTCTGATTTAGTCACTCCGGCAAGGTGTTTGCAGAATGTAGCTGCTTTGTATAGGATAACGAAAAAGCAATGGGCTGGCTAATTCAATTAAAAGCGAGTAGCTACAGTCTAGGCACTGACAGCATGTGGGAGGAAGTGGTGGTGTTTCCACTGTGACTGGCAGCGAGCGACTAGCAAAAACAAGGTGGTTTGAGGAACGCTTGCGTGTTAATGGCATTTCCCTGTTCTGTTTGTCAAGCAAAGGTGGGAATATAGAGTCAGAATTTACTTGAATCGGTTCTTTTACAAGAAAAGACAAGGGGCCTCCATGGGAACGATGCTGAACTGCCGCGGTGCACAGGCAGCGCCCTGAGCTTGCCTGCAAAAGCGTGCGCCTGTGCGGCGGGTGCTCAGACGAAGTCTCTGTGGGTGAAACAGAAAAAAAAATATCGCTGTGCACAGGGTATGCTGGAGACGGTAGTTCGTCTGCCGGGAGTGCTGAGTTGCTCTCTTTCTCTGTGCCGCAGTAGGGCTCCTACCGCCTGCTGCCAGCTGGCGTCTTGTACCTAGAAAAAGGCTGCCCGTGGCGTGGCTGATTCACTTCAGACTTGCGGTAGTTGTAGGCCCACGTTGCAGCCACGGGCTCAGCAGTCTGGCTGCAGCGTCGGACTGGAGTGTTTCCAGAAGTGAATCAGACTCTCTGCCTGATGGCCATATCATATATTACACACCCAACGGGGTGTAATAATAGCATCTTCCTCCATCTCTGCCTGTGTGTGTGTTCATCTTTCCCCCATTATTAAGCTAAAAAGGCCACCTGGAATGGTGTCGGGCGCTCCGCTGGACAGCCTGTAGGATGTTAATTCCCTTCTGACCACCTCAGCTGGCTTGGCATAAGGAGAAAAAGTTTCTTTAGCAAAACTCACTTTAAAAGAAAATTGCCCACAAATAATTAATTCCAGCCTTTCAGTGGCTTAACCTTTCCTTCAGCATCTCGAGAGAGAGACAGAACTGAGGTGCAGCCCAGAGAGGGGCAGCTCCCG
>NW_009190850.1:41426-65540 GCF_000690835.1 Fulmarus glacialis | reverse complement strand
TAATGATTCTATGATTCTATGATTCCACAGTTTCATTTTGCTGTGTCTTTTTTGTGTGGGGAGAAGGGGGGTTTTCTCCTTCAGAAAAGACTCTGATGGAATCTAAAAAAGTTCCCATCTGAACAGTGTGTTCATAGGAAAAGCTCTTGCTTAGAGAGACCAGCATTTCTTGAAAAGGAATTAATTCTTAAAAAGATCTTGGCTGGCTGTATTGTAGAGTTCATCTGAACAACAGATCTGTAGATGGGGCTTGAGGAAGGACCAGTGACACTTCTTATGCCTTTATCTTTTTCCTTTTATTTTTTAATTGACTGAGATTGCATCCATGAGCTGTTCCAATGTGACTTTGGCATTGTAACTCATGTTTTGATTTCTTGAAAATGATTACTTACCTTTTCCTTCATATAAAATTGACTACTGGCATGGTGAGAGTTATTTCTTTGTCTTTATTAGCACGAAAAATACACTGGCCTGATTGTGATCATTCTGCTTTAAACAAAAGTATGAAAGTCAGTAAGTATCTTGAAAGAAAGGATATTCAGAACTACATGAGATTTTTCTTTGAGGTTATATGGGTTTTCCCTAGAGCTGTGTGGAAAGAGTTTCTGTTTCTGGTACAGGCTAAATGCTACAGTTTCCGCATAGACAAAACACCCACCTAAGCTGCTTGGAATCCCTCCTGGTGTAAAACAGAGTTTTGCTTAAAAAACAGAATGGGGTTTGTCCTGTATGATCTTACCTTAGCTTTCTCACTTAAATGAGGGAAAAAAAAAAAAAATCTCTTTTTAAATGGCAGGGAGAGCCAATCATGCTAATCATTTTAGTTCTATTTACAGAGTGTGATTTTTAAACTTAGGCATACTACATTTTTAAGTACAGTGATAATTTTTAAGTGAGTGATAATTCTGACTACCCAAATGTTGATCTAAGTGTTATCCTGTGGCCTGTATGTCCTGATCTTTTCAGAACTTTTACTGGGGGTGGACAACTCTCATTGATGTCATTGCTCTGTATGTTGTTAAACAGGTCTAAACCCAGACTGCATCAGTTAAGTTCATTGGTCCTTTTTCTGCTATAGCATGACTGAAAGCAGAATCAGCCATGTTTAATGCGTGGTAAGGTCAAACTAGAAGCCTTATTTCAATGTCTAAGATTTCAACAATGGAAACAGAAGATGTGTTAAACTTGACTTTAGATTTAGATTGGATTTAATCTTTTCCTACACATTTAGGACTGCAAAATTGAGTAATTTTGGAGGCATCTGTAATTCTTTTTTTCATTCTGTGCTGCTCCCATCCACTTGTACCCTTCCAAAATGGGACTTGTCAACGTTTTAGTACTAAGATCCCAAGCCATGGTTTGTCTAAGGACTGCCAGTGAAATTTGCACATCCTTTTTACCGCAGGTGCATACTTGCTGACCTTATATTAGTATGAGCTAATTTGTGCTATTATAAGTTCTGCCCTACCCACATTCCCTCATCTAGAATTTTTATAGACTGACTAACAAAGAAGCATAATTTTAAAAAGTTTGAAACTGATCTGCATTAACAAATCCTGCTTCACTTTTCAAACATGAGTGATGATTCTGACCACCCAAATGTTGATCTAAGTGTTATCCTGTGACCTGTATGTCCTGATCTTTTCAGAACTTTTACTGGGGGTGGACAACTCTCAGCAGCTTTCCAGAATTCTGGTGCTCTCTGCAGGATCAAGTTATTTCTATCAGTAGGAAAAGGCCAGTATCAGAGACAGTCAGTCCATCTCAGTGGAGTCCCTCAACATATATAACTGGGTATAAATTTGTCATGTATGTGCAAAGGAGTGGAAATTTAGGTGTATCCTGTGGCAGAGGACAGACTACTTTGACATATAACTATAGCAATCCCCTATCCTGTATTCTTTATTGTATTCTTCTGCTTTTTGTTATACTTCTATTACCAGTTGGTAATGTTTGCTTAGTTGGCAACTTAATGATGATATCAAAGAATCCGAGGATGTTAAGGTAGAATACTCCACGTTGGAGAATCTGCCAATTTAGATTTTGCTAATATGTTCAAGGAGAAGGTCAAATGGTGGTATCACACTCATTTAGACACTCTCTGGACTTCCTTTGTGTTTAGATCAGTTTCTGAATTTCCTTGTGCTGCCCATGGAAACTATTCTTCCTTAGTACTCAAGTTCATCTTGCAAAAGGAGCTTAACTTTAATGATATCGTAAGAGGAACCCATCCATACCTTCTGTCAACCGGTGTCTCCTAGACAACATGGCACTGTGGTCAAAGCAGCTGAGACACTTCTGTTTAGGCTAGACGCTGAATCATTTTCTCAGGAGTTGAAAAGTTCAGAAGGAGAATGAAATAAGATCATTTTCCCTCTATACTTTACAAAATCCTACAAAGTAGGATAGACCTTTTTGCTCTTGCATCATTATGTACAGAGAAAGGTTAGGCTTTCATTGCAGACTTGCTCAAGGCACATTATGTGAACTCCCAAAGAATGTATCCTTGAAATTGTCAAGCACAATTTTCAGGAGAGAACAGCAAGAGCAACAAGAAAGTAATATAGACCTGAGCAAATGCTGAAATAATGAGTGTCGTTCTGTGTTTAAAAGCCCTGAAGCAGATTGAAGTCATCAATCTCTGCTTCACAGCCCCCATCCATAGTGTCTCCTCGTATTACCTGCATCAGTACAGTGATCTGTGGTACTTGAGGAAAGGACATTAGAAGAGAATGGAGAACCCTGACAAAATATGTGGGGTATGCTCTTGGGCCGATCCTTTTCAGAGCTACAGAACCGTAACTGGATGCAAAAAGAGAAGAGAGCAAGCATTTGGTATCACCTCTGTCCATGCAAATTTGGAGACGCTACAGGGACACGCAGTGTGAAGACAAGCTGAGGCTCTCCTGAGAGCTGCTGTTCCCTCCCAGGGCCTCCCTGTGCTTGCCTGCAGCTCGTGTTGCTGACCAAGCCGAGCCTCCACCGACCAGTTTGGCACTAGGCCTTCTTGTCGCTGTTGTGCTAGCAGCAGCTCCCTCCTAATCTCTTCAGCCTCCTTCGCCTTCATTACGTGTCAGCTCAGCAGCACCCAGGGATCACGGTGGGCATTGAATTAGCTCAGCATTTTAGAGGTGGTGAGTGCAGAAAACGTGTTGCTTATGTTCACTACTTTTAAAGGGAATTTCAGTTTCCCACCCCTCCCTCCTGCCACTTTCTAAAGAGAGGGATAGGATTGTATTTCTGAGGCAAGAAAAAAGCAAAACCAAATCTTTATTTCTTTAGCTTTTGGTCTGGAGGAACCTCCTTATCATAGTTGCCACAGCTGCAGCTTCTTCAGCCTTCAGACGAATGGCAAGACAGCTTTGGCAAAGTGTTTTTTTTTCTAAACCTTGTTTCTCAGGAGTTGAAAATAAACCTTGTGTCTTCCTAACTTAATATTCCCTCAGGGCTGCTTGTACAGCAAGGTTATAGCTTTTGTGGAGTCATAACCTACCACCTAATGAGCCTTACAGCGCAAGGGAAGGCCTGATCCTCTTGTAATGAAAGACGGGGAGGAGAGAAGAAAGAAACAAAAGAAAACCCCTGAATAAAAAACTTCTGTAGTTTCTCTGTTCCTCACAGAGAGATGAGTCAGTGACCAAACTTTTCTTTTGCTTTCAACCTCTTGGCTGTTGTAAAAAGAGCATGACAAAGGCAATGTCATAATTATCTTTTAATGAAAAATAAAGAAGTTGGAAGACAGTTTTATTGCCTGATCCTACCGAAGTGCTGATCCACTTCTCTTCTTCCTTACACCATCAACTCTGGGGAAGGAGAAGAGGAGGAAGAGAAGGAAAATGCTGAAGAGGAGAAAGACAGAAAGAACTGCTTCTGACAACCAGTAGCATTTTCATAAGTTATGATCTGTGCAGTTTGATGGGGCAAAACTTAACTTGTATTTTAGAGAAGGTCTCGCGGCCAATGCCAGAGTGTGTTGGAACTACAGCTCTAATTTCTCCTGGCCACACTATCAGTCTGAATAACCAATATTGAACGCTCGCTGAACCAGGGATTGGTGACTTCCAGGTGAATATCCCAATCAACAGAGCCTTCCTCACCCTCTTGCTTGGTTTCTACTTGCACGTGTTTAGTACGTTATATACAATGAAGCAGGTACCACAGAGGGGTGCATTTTGGAATGCCCTCGCGCTGATGATTGAGATGGGATTTTGATTTGACCGTCTAAACTGAAAAAGGGGTTTTCAATTAAAGTCCTCTTCTTTTTAGCCAGACTGTCCTTAGCATTGGCCAGCAGAGCGTTTCAGAGTTTTGGACAAGAAAATTTTTTGAGAAACACTTGCTATCAGCACCTTTGAGACCTCAGGCAGCCTCAGTGTACTTGCATGGAACAGACTCATTGTGGACCACAAATTAGAGTAGCTTAATTCTATGTCTGTGTTGAAAGGGACATGGACAAAATAGTTCCCACCTTCCCCTGCCTCAGTAAGAGCACTGATTCACGTTCAAAGTCACTCAAAAAGTGGAATGATGAATTAAAGCTCTCTGTAATTATTGTTCATTTTGCTTTTCTTCTTATTTCCTGTTTTCCCTAAGACTGAGCTATTAAATTCCCAAACAATAAGTAGAAATGCATCTGTTAACATATTAATCTAAGGATTTACTTGCAAACTAAGATCTTTTATTTTAGGGTAACCTCCCTTAGGTATTTAATTTGTACAGCACATTTTTTCTAGCCTTTCCTTGTAGAACATAAAATACCAGCTGAGCATTTGGCTTTATGGCTTCTGGCAGACTTGGGAAAAGATGGTAGACATTCAGTCCCATCCCCTTGCTCCCAAAATCTAAAAACTCCAGTAACAACCAGTTTTATTTTGCTGTGTTATGTTCTTGCTCTACTGTGGGAGATTTTGCCGTTAAAACCATAGCACACCTTCTACATTGAATTTCTCAGTATTTTCTTTTTCCTGTTTTAAAATCAAACTAAAGGTAACAGTACGTGTTTACTAGAGGGGAAAACTGTTTCCCTAGAGGGAAAAGTGATTTTTTTAAAGAATTCTTCAACATATGCCATTTATTCTGAGAGAAGAAAAGATGTAAAAATTTCATGAAGTAATCAAAACTTGAAAAGAGCAGAGAAGAATTGTCTGATCGATGGCTTTGAGAGCTGTGTTTGCCAGCATCTTCACTCACTGAGTTTGACACTGACAGCATCAAATTTCTCTTTTTAGGACACTGCCCTGAGGATTTAAGCAAGATGTAATTGTTACAGAAAGACATGTTCTAATGCTTTGTAAAGTGACAAAATTTGCTTTCGTTCTGTCAAATTACAGTACTGTTAGCATTAACTAACTGTTGTGGCACTGGAGTGGATCCACATGGATTGGAAACCGGGATTATGGCCATGCCCTTTACTGAAACTTTGTATGTCTCCCAGAGCTGTGGTTTGCAGCATGATACACCAATTACCACCAAAGAGATTGGTAATCAGTGCTGATTAACAACAGAAGGCTTTTTGAACACAGAATTGTATGGAGGGAAACATGCCCAGCAGGTGCCCTCGCTGATACTTAATTATAAGAGAATCTGATGGAGAGAGGTGTTTGCAGGATTGGCTCTGGATTACCTATGAGGGGGTTTCTCACAGAAAAGGTTTAAAAGAAAGCACACACTAGTGTCATACAAAGCTCAATTAGAGCTAATTAATGTCCTGTGAGTGCTTTGCTTTTTCAGCCACGCTGCATAACGTCACCTGTGGTGCATAATGTCACATGTGGCACTTCACTGCACAAGAACTTTTTGCTGTGGGGTGGAAGAGTCTGATTCTTAAGTGCCTTAAATCAAAGAGCTCCAAGATACTGCTACTGTAAGTCATAGTTTGCAAATGATCTTTGAGGGATTTAGAAGGTGTCAGGCCTATGACTAATGTTAGTTTTCTGGTGTGTGGGTGGACGCTTAAGTGCCGTATAGATGTATGAGGTACTGCAGTTAATGGATTGATTTGGTTGATCATGGGTGTTTTGGTGAAGTTCAGGATCAGGTGATGTGCTGTTCCCTGATGAACTAGGTTAGAACAACTGCAAGTTGAACAGAACATTGAAATACTGTATTCTTTATGTGAAGAAAATTGAAATATTTTGAACACTTGATCATTTGTTTCACGGATAGAAGATTATTTTTGTCCAAAGGCTCTTCAGTTTGTTTTGAAATGAGTCGGTGAACTTGCCATAACTCTTAATGAACCCAGGTGGGATTTTCAAAAGTATGAACATTTGTCTGACTCTCGTCCCAGTGAAGCAAGTGTGTTCATCCCTGACTTCATCTGGGGTAAAGTTCAACTACATCTCAGTGCCTGTTTTTGAGCAGCCTACGCTTAGTGCCCAGATCACAGCGATCTCCCTTACACCTGACATTACTTGGCACTCTTGTTTGCAGAGCGAGTGGGTAGGTCCAGGAATAAAGAGATGCTGGATAACAACCTTGCTTTCTGCTTCTTAATAAAAAGCTGCTGTTAAGGTCATAGCTGGGTCAGGCTGGTGGGCAATGAGCAAATACTTGTAGTGCTGCCTCTAGGCTGTAACTGCTCTGAAGATAACAGCCAGGCTTGTCAGTCCAACACAACCAAGATGAAAATGATGGAGGTAGGCCGAGAATATTGTACCAGAGCTTACACATAAAGCTTTCTCGAAGTGAAACTGCAGATTATTTTCTCCTTTCAAATAAAAGCTGGGGAAATAGGGGCTTCAGTTTGAATAGATTTTCAAATTGAAACAGGATGGCTGATGAAGACGTGAGAAGTAGCAATGCCAGTACATGCTTTCTGACAGTACTGGATTATGAGAGGAAGGAGACCTGCCTGCAGCCTTTTCTCAGCTCCTCCAAATAGTTCAAGTACTTTGGAGCAGGTGTATCTTCACAGTCCCTCTACCATGTTTTCCACACAGAGGTGCCTCAGGCTTGGTTAGACCATCGAGGTATTACCACGCTCTTAGTGGAAATGAATTCTTCCCACCCTCTTTTTCTGTCTCCTTAGTTTGAAGACCATTTAAGATATTTTTTGAGGTAGTTGTAAAATCAGTATCTTCGCTTGTTGCATGTATTTGACTGGAGCCAGACAATGCTCTTTCTTCATCTTCCAAATGATATTTTGATAAATACATGTTTAACATTTTTCAATTTTTTTTCTGTCAATTTTTGCAAGCTTTAACAATCTAAACTTCATTGCTATTATTCCCTGAGTTAGTCACCCAGAAGGATAAGACACAAACACTTAGGCTTGAATTACTGAAATATTTGTGCGTCTCTGCAGTGGTCTCAAGACTTGCACATTTTTATGTACAAGGCAAAAAATAAAGCACCTTAAAACAAAGTTTAAGTTATAAGCATTTCAAGATTTTGGTCAATTAAATCATCGCTTAAACACGTAGTGGGTATTTCATTTTCGCTAGAGAAATGTAAGAGGATCTCTGATCCGAAGGTAATTGCTTTGAACTCAAACTGCAATTTGCAGTTTGTTTCACTTGTCACCAGATTTACTTGTAGTTTACTGGCTACTTTCACTGAACCTATTCTGTTAAAGGTAGAAGTGCACTTGTTTTGAGATAGATACAATTTGTTTTTTCTAATACTCTTTTAAGCAAACAGAATAAGAATTACCATTGAGAAATCTGCATAACAGTGGGGAAACTCTGAAGCATCTTGAACAGCAAGGAACATGTGAGGAGTTACTATGCATCTTGCCTGAGAGACAGGATGGACCAGGGACAACCTAGGGAGTGATGCTTTTAGCCGCTGCACCTACCTCAGAGCTGTTTGAGTAGCTTGTGGTGGCAAAAGGCTAATACCTCCTGCTGAGCCTGTGCCGAGCACAGGGCCGTTCACCCCTCCGGACGCCTGCTCATGTGTAAAGTCCAACAGCCTGTTGTTTCGACTGCATGCGGTCAGGTACACGGAGGTGAGAGGTTGCCCACTGGAGAGTGTGAAAGGCGGAACTTTTTCCTAACCCAGCAGTCCACTCGTACCCAGCACCTGTTTGGAATGAGCCTTTGTAACTCTGGATGAAAAGCACCAAACAAATGTCATAAACGGGGTACCTTGGCAAGCTAGCAAATGATACTGAAGCTTTCCACGTTAATTTTTTGTTCAAGGAGAAGTCAGTGATGTGAAGCCTGAATTTATGCTCAGGAAATTGCTTTTCATCATACAGCATGGGTTCTTGAGCAGAGGTGGGCTCAAACAATATGTTGAAAATTATCTTTTCACAGAATTTTGATCAAAGTACAAATGTCCTTGCCTCCGAAAGTGATTTGTTTTCCCCTGAGAAGTGATGCTGGAAAAATCAGAAAGAGCAAAGTCTGCTTGTTGGCCAAAATTCACCCATGAATAAATTGCATCACAAAGCTACCAATAACATAACATTTTTAAAGACCATATCATGCTGTTGCTATAAGAAAAGTGGTTTGTAAAACTCAGCATTGTGTGGGGACTCTTACCATAACAATATTATTAGAAACTATTATTGTTTATAATGCAATAGAGTATAGACATCTAATAGTATTTGTTCTGATTTAGTGGAATCCAGACCTGAACCACGTTTTGCCAGTTTCATGGTTTGCCTGTTTCGGAAGTTTCATGTAATTTTTTTCTGTGAAATTATGTTGAGGAACATACCTATATTTAGTCATCTGCCAGCAAAAAAAAAAATTGTAATTACTAGTACACGTTTGAATCCTGAAGGATCCAAAGGAACTATCCAAATAATGCTAAATGCCCACTGATGTATCATTTTACTTATTTTAATTTTGCTTCTTTGTTACAAAGCTGAGATTCAAAGCTTCTTTTTTGCTCTTTAATACAAATTTTTGGAACCCAGGAATCCTCACATGTCAGGAGCCTCTGAATAGGCATAAATAATTGTTCGTGACATTCAATTTTTCTTTTCTTTTCTCTTAGAGATTTCCTTTTACTGAAAATACCTGCTTCTCATTCTGGTATGGAGTGACACAGTTCTAAATAGAGAAGCTTTGGTGAAAAATGATTCTGACTGTTTACTAGTTCTTTTTTTTGTATCCCAGCATTATTTTTGTTTTCTCATGCTTTGGAAGATGAGAATTCCTTCTCCCATCCAGACTCTCTCTGTAAAGGGACATCTGTACTGCCAGAAGAGCTTCAGCTCAACTTTCCTTTGTCATCCCTTGAAAAGAAGGGTGCATCTGCGGCTGAGACTTCTAATGTGTTTGCTTGAAAGACTAAATTCTGTTGGTAATGGTGACTTCATCTCTAATTCCACACCAGACTGTAAGGTTGAGTAATACTGTTGAAGGCCTTTCCCCAGTAATTGGCCAATGGAATCCCTAGTGGGTTACTGGTGGGCTTGTTAAAGGAAAACTTTTCAAATGCGTGTTAAGTTTGGCTTCTGGCAGTTTTTGCTGAATGTTTCAAGTTGTAGTGTCTAGCACAGGCTGGACACAGCTGCTGTACGTTGTCAGCTTGCAGGTACTTTCTTAGCAGGCTTAGCTGAAAGAACATCTAAAAGTGCTGTTCTGGCCACCTGTTGCTTTCATACATTATTCCCACAGAAACCCACCTCTGCAGAATATAAAGGATTCATCTGTAGTTCTCCGCTCTGTGCGAGTGAAGAGAGGTGAAGAAAATATGCATAAGAAAAACAGCTTAGGAGAAAACTCTGTTATGGCACTCCAAAGGCTCCATCAAGAAGCTCCTTTCTCTGGATAAGGGCTAAGGGTAGGTAAATCTATTCAGATGAGAAAGAAGAATTTAGAAAGGAATCTGAACTTTTATGGGAAACTTGTACAAATACTTGCCCAGTTTGTCATTACCCCACTTGGGGTGGTTGGTGCAACAGAGCATAACTGTTAGTAATCCTAGATCTGGTCAGAAGCAGTGTCATGCCCGTTTTCATTATTCTTCAGTCATGACTCTAAAGACTGCAGACATTCAGTATGCTTCTGGCATTTTTTAGCTGTTTTTAATGCATTAGGTGGAACTAGCCTCTTTGGAGACTGTGTTCAGTTTATTCAGAGATGTCTTCCTGCAATGCCAGTACGTTTCAACCATAAACTACATGAATAATTTTTAGTGGCGAGAAAAGGATTTAGGTTTCAGTCTGCACAGACTCCCAGCATGATTTTCAAGAGAACCTCACCCTGAAATGGGGAAGGAATAGCTAGGGTGAGAATATGAATCTTCATCTTTTGTACTTCATCAGACATCACAAAAATATGAATACAGCATCCTTGTCTATTGCGGTTAGGTCTGTGTGTGTCACTTGTTCCTCTCTCTAGAAGTTTTCCTTCTCTGTGTGTCTCACCTGACTTCTTTTTGACTTATGCATCTCTCACCTGATGCATAATCCACATATTGTCATTATGTTTTCTTCAGGATAAGTTTAGAAATGATGGATTATTGAACTCAAGTGAATTTTGTAGTTCTTTTGCATAAAAGTAGTTGGGTTTTTTTCATATTTGGCAGGTGTTTTTCAGTAGAATTTAGAGACACAGCTGAAACGGTAGTCCAACATCCAAGTCCAATTTGTCCTCAGAGGGTGAAAACCTGTATCAGGGTTGGTAATCTAGAGACTTGACAGTTTAAAAAAAAAAAAGAGAGAAAAAGAAATAAAAAAGGAGAGGGGAGAGAAGGCTTTGACTTTTTTTCTCTTTGAATCTAAAAAGCTGTTAGAAGCAAACAGCTTTTGATCACCATCAGCTTTTGGTTGAGTTAAAACATATGACTTAAAGTTAGGAACATAAGACTGGGAACAATCACTAGGATTGCAAGAGCTGGGGCATTCGTTAGTCTGCACCTTTCTGGTCTCTCCACTGTCATGGAATTGGTTTTTTCCCTCTCTTCAAATGAACTGAAGTTCACTAGTCTCACCCATTTCTACACAGATTGCTTATTTCAGGAGGCTATGTCCTGTCTTTAATCTGCTGTCTTCACCTTGTCCCCATTCTTTTTTTTTTTTTTTTTTTCCTTTCTCGTGGGTCCCTGTCTCCATCCCCCATTTCCCAGAAAATGATGATCTTGAAATTCACTATTAAAACTCCTTTTGTATAGTATTTTTTTCTTCAGGCATTTTTAGATAGGATTTCTGATTCACGCCTTTAAGTTTCAGTTATATGCTCTTTCTGATTTAACAGATATTTCTGTGAAGGTTTTAAGTACAGGATTATTCGTAAAGATTATCTCAGGAAAAGAACAACAACTGAGGTCTCCTCTGGACTGTAATTTGTGCAGCTCGGTTTTCCACCCTAGAAAGATCACTCTACTTTTTTTCAGTGACTTTCTTCCTGAAATGTTTCACAGATTGCCTGGTGCCCTTAGAGGATGTTAAATAGCACACAGAGTGTTTCTTTGCTCTTGACTCATGGCTGTACCCTCACAACCCAAAGGCTGAAGGAAAGGAAAAACAATACAAGGCTGAGGCAAAAGTTTACATAGAGAAAGAGTCGGTCCATGTTGGCCTTCAAGTATTTAAATACACTCTTTTGTTTGTCTTGTGCTAGGCTGTTGTTTTTATCCAGAAGTGTTCAAAGAGCACCTGTTTTCCCATCTCATGTGAACCACGAGCTATAACCACAGTGAGAATGTGGTCACAGTCTTGGCTGCCTCTGGGGCATTGTGTCTGAGGCAGCTAGTGCTCTTGCATGTATTTTGGCCGTCTTGCTCTTATCCACGTGCTTGTCTGTACTCTGCCTGGTTCATTGCTTGCCAGTGCTATGGTTCTCCAACTCCCCCTCTGCCCTTCCTGGCTCCTGCTCTTTGACTCACTTGCCAACAGATGAACTTTCTGGCCTGGATATGATCTGCCCATATTCTCCAGTGTCCTGTTTGTAAAGACCTGTATACATTTCAGAGTTTTGAATGTTGCCCTTTGCTAACACAAAGTAATAAGGAGAAATAACCTTTTCTCCTTTCTTCCTTCCCCCTCTGTTCATAGAGAATGGTGACCGGAAAAACAAAGTACAAGGTAAACCAAGCACAGAGCAGAATGTCTAAAAGGGTCTGAAGGGTTTCCCTCCAGGGAAAGGCTGCTTGAGACTTACTAACTTTTGCACGTTTAACAGGAAAATGGTTCTTTCACTCTGAAATTAATTTCAGACGGGAGCAAGGTTTGAAACATTTGACAGAAGCTTCATTAATAGCTCTTGATGCTCTTCTAGCTCTTTGCATTTTCAAGGCCTACATCAACAAGAGCAAAGCACGAATTACTTCAATAAGCTGATAATAATATGCATTTTCTTATTCATGTATCCTGTTTCAGTGCAAGTTAGGTTCATTCAACTGAAGCTCTGAGTATATAGCTGAAAAAGAAAAATTGAAGATGTGGTTACCTTTGAGCCTCCGGTACCATTGATCTGGGAGCACCAGTAATTCGGCATGCTTTGTTAAAGAAAACAGCAGTGAAGAGAGAGGTCTTTAGTCAGTGGAGCATCTTCTACCTGTGCACCAAATGTTTGAGGTTGAAGGGCACCTCTGAAATCATCTAGTCCAGTCCCCCTGCTCAAAGCAGAACCAAAGCAGGGTATTTGTACATATTGATAAGGTGCTACCTGAGCCTTCTCTTCTCCAGGCTAAACAATCCCAACTCTCTCAGCCTCTCCTTGTATGTCAAATGCTTCAGTCCATACTGTCATTATCTAAGCTATTCATCTAACATCTATTTATCAAAGTATCTGGAAGCTATTCCTCCTCGTGTGACTGTAGGGTTGAGAAATCTTTCTTCTGCTGGGAAGATTCATGTCTGAGCTAACTGAAGTGGGATGTTTATGGAGACAGAGTTCAGGGCTTCTAGCAGAAGAGGGCCTGCCCCATTCATTTAAGAGTGTTGCTGCTCAGGCAGGTTGCCGCATCCACTGCTTTGACCCTAGGCTGCAATTTCTGTGAGCCTTTAGCAGAGTCTTGTGGTGGACTCCTGTGTGTTGCATCTCTGCTTCCCCACTTTCATAACAAGTGGACATCATGAACCTTTATTTAGTGGTACGTCGGGGACTTCAGACTGCCTTTCCCTGGCACCACATGTTCAAGCTCAGGGGATTACGTTATGCTGTAGTGCTCTGTTAAACCACTGACAGGTCTCGTTCCAGAAGTAACTACATTATGCTGGTATATCAGTATGGGCAGAGGAATAAAACTGACTCTTTGTTTAGTCAGAGTTTAGTAAAATTGAATTTGGTTTCTTTGTCCACTCGATTGTGTGTGATTGAACAGAAATTCCCTTAAGGGAGGAATCTCTGTGTGTGTGTTTGAGCCAACTCCATTATTTTCTGTATAATCATTGCTGTCTGAGAACTTAGATGTCTGACTAACGAAAGTTATAAGGCAAGTTCTTCAATTTACATGGTTCGCATCAGCGGGCACGGAATGTTATACATGGATTCACCATTTCTCTTGTTGCAATGGAGCGATGATTTACATGGGACATTACCTGCTTGGAAATGAACATTTTGCATCCACTAAAGCACCTCAGGATACAAACTTGTCCCTGTGAAAGTAGGAGGGGAGAGGAGAAGGTGCCTAAATCTTTTTTTTTTTTTTCCCCATGAAGTAGAAATTGCAAAACATATAAACAGCAGGATAGGAATACTGGAGTTGCTCGTACTTGGCATACTCTGAAAGGGGTTTGTTCACATTTGCAAAGCAAAAACAAAAATCTGGAAGCCTGAAACAGAAAATGACCAACTGCAACTAAAGCATTTGCTGCCTGTTTGCTCTGAATGTGCAATTGGCCTTGGTCTTTTAATTATAATCCATAAAGATGGCTCTGTTCCCTACCCGCCCTTGGGTTTCCAGGAGCACTGAGTGCTTAGGGCTTGGGCTGCTAATGCTGTAATTGAAACAGCTGCTCTGCTCTTTAAGTACTTTATTCATTCACCTTCGAAAATGTTGATGGATCTGTGGCATGTTCTGGGCCTTTTCTGTAGATGTGAATCTCAAACACAGCCACTTGCTAGATAGAACTAATGAAGAGAATTTGCTATGGCTTTTAGTGTGTTGTTGTAATCTCAGTTTTTAAAAGGAGAAGAAAAGGGAGGGGGTGTGGGGAAGGCTGCTCTTAGGCCATAAAGCTCTTTGGACTAAATTCACTTTACCTACAAGACCAGACATCCTAATTCTCTGTTATTCTCAATGACTTAAACTACAAGTGAATGTAAAATATTACTAGGCCAAAAGGTCATTATTTTTATATTCTGCACTGATTTTTAAATTAGTGCATACAGAGAAGAGCCTATGGGAATTGTGCTGTAAGTGAGCAGAGCACTGGGAGGGGTCCACACTAATTCATGAAGACCGCAGGCCAGTGGTTGCTCTGCAGCCCCCCATTTCTTCCTTGTCTTGGGACTGCAGCAAAAGGGCTAAATTGCTGTTGCAGTCCTTATTAAGGCCTGAAAATTTCAGGCAGCCAACAGAAGCTGAAGTATACCCATAGCCTTTCTCGGTATACCTTCCTTTGCCGTTGTTTTTTCTTATCCTTGTATTCAGCCTATTTCTGAATTACTGTCCAGAAAAAAAGAGTTTGTCGTCGTGTCAGATGAATGCATTTAACCAGCAGAAGGTCATCCTAGTGTGGGCTAATGGCAAAGCTGGGATGTGGCTGGCAGTGGCTAACGTGGATGTGTTTGGTAGGGCTGTGGCGGAGATGGAGTTACTGACTAAAATGCAATCACTTGACTGCTGTGGTAGAGTTTTAGACTGATGGCATCTTTCTTCCAGCCTATTGCTCAGCTCAGCATATCCTACAGGCTCAGGCAGCTTTAACCTCCTTGTGACTAGAGTTCGGTATATCCTGAGGCAGTTTACCCATGCAAAAAGAGGTTGTGCAGGAGCATCTGAACTCTTAATTACCCAGGAGCTGGTTTACCCAAGAACAAGCTGAAACTGCATAAAACTTTTGAGCTAGGCAGAGGCAAGGGCCGCTGTGGCCCATAGGCTAGTTTTTATTCAACAGTATTGATTGTTCTTGGCAGATACGGAGCCTGAGAGCTTTGTGGTTATGTTTGTTAAGGAAAATTAGAGGTCATTGTGAGACTTTGAGAGTCAATAAATTTAAATTTTGATGAAAAAGGCAAAATCCTACTCTGAAGCAAGATTCAGGCAGCCCATGTGGGAAAGCATTGAGGGAGGAAAGAAGGGGCTGGAAATTTTACTATGTCTTCCCCGTCAGCCTGCAGCACTCAGATTATGGTTATATTCTGTTCAGGAGAGGATGAACAGCAAAGAAACCATCTTAGAAAATAATACGTTGAAAAATCCTCTTGATGTGACATGAAACAGATTATTAATGTCTGGAAATGCACTCTTGGTGTTGCTACCCAGTTTATGTTGCCTAAAGGTGAGCTGACAATATGTACCCCTGCACAGATACTTTGCATACCTGCAGCCTTTGCTGTTTGACGTGCTCAAAGGTTGTTGCAGGTTCGTATAGCAAAACTCATTCTTGTTCAGAGTTTGATTTATATATTCAAAATAGGGTTTAAGTCAGACCCTAGGAATGGTGCCTGGATTGATTTCGCCTTTTTCACTGAGCTGGGTATTGTTAACTTATAATATCCTCAGGCACCAAGTATACCTTTTTATACCTAAGCTCACAGAAATGTCACAATGTTTCTGAAGTCACACTTGAATATCATAGCAAGGACCTTTTGCCCCATTTCTGCCTTGTGAGGGAATTGTGGAATGATTTTCTTTCCAGTCTTTGCCTAATATCGGCAAGCTTGCAAGCGAGACTTGCTCTTTGAGGCTGAGCTCATGTTTCTGAGCTTTCCAGGATGCTGTAGTGTGTGGTCTCCTTCCCAGAATGCTGTCTAAAGGCAAGAACTATCCCAGCAAATGTTATTGAATTGCATTTACTGATGTCGTTTAAAAACAAAAAAAAAAGACTACTTGAATTTGAAAAACAATTTAATGTGATACTGAGACGAACAGGATTGGCAGGACTGCTGTGTTTTGGGAATGCATGAAAAGGCCTAGGTATTTTCTTTATCAGTAAACACTAAAGACAGTCATCATGTTTTTGTGCTGTTTTAAAATCACTGTTCAAAAACACCTTCAATTTCATTGGCAATATTAACCCAAGGAAATGAGCTTCTTGGTTTAGGTACCTTTTTATTTGACTGTGAGGAGCCAGTAAATTACACTAGAACGTCTTGTGGAATCTGTTTTCTGTGCATGTTCCTTGTCAAGGCTTTTCTTATTTATGCTGAAAGGAAGTGTGTGTGCCAAATGTTGAGACTAACAGGCAAATGTATGCCGAGCTCAATAAAACATTCCTGCACTCCAAGTTCTGGGGAGTTGAGATCCCAGGCAGTGTCTTAAACTTGTATTTCCAGGCAGTGACAGATGTGGTTGGCTACTCCTGGCTTACCTTCCGGATATTCAGCATGGCCTGTTACAATTCTCTTTCTCAGAAATATCCAATACTAAAGAGGGGGATTAGTGGGACAGAAACAGGCTCAACATGTCTGGCAAAAGTTAGTCTTGACCGTAGGCAGCATTTCTTCTATTTGGACCTACACAGCAGATGTTATTCTCATTCATATTCCAATGTGGTAAGATAGTGAGGACATTGTTATCAACCATGATAGCATTGCTGTGACTGCTGCTATGTTGAAAGCTGTGCGCACCTTGCTTTCATGGCGTTTCTCTCTCTTTAAAGTTGACATTTCAGTTGTTAAGTAGTATGGTCTGTCTGACTTCTGATGTGCCGTTTGCTCTGATGAGTAGATGCTGGCCTTCCAATTTCCATTTCTTTGAGTACAGTGACCAGGTGATTGTTTTAGTCACCCTCTTTTTTTTTTTTTAACATCTTTCTCCATTCAAAGTTGAGTCGTACAATTCAAAGGCCCCCTTCCCCAACAGGGTAACTCTTATAATACCCGCTACGTAAGCAATAATGGACACAACCTTCCTGCATTCCAAGCCTCATCTTTCCCCATTCACATCCTTCCTAATGAGTCATTTCTTTCAAAAGTCTGTTTGAAGGAAGCAAATTAAATTGAAAGAGGAAGTTGTTCATCAGGAAATAATCTTTCATCTTCACCCCTGCAATTTCCTTTCATGCTATCCCTCACGTTGCTTATGTATAGACATCTTCTGTATTGTACAGTTTTATGGGAGACATTTCACTTCTATTTATTTTGCACCATGTTTTATTTCTATTTACTTACCTATTTTGCACTGCATATAGCACACCTTATGCCTGACGCAATCATATGCCCACCTCTGTGTGGCAGCCAAACACTGTGAATAATTGAAGTTACGGGAAAGGTGGCATTTGCTCAGGATTATCTGCCAGCCTTTTTGGTTTCTGGGAATCTCTGAAATCCAGTCAGGCTATTTTTTTCTAACCAGACAGCTTTTTATAGGGTTTGACCTGATGAATGGGTTTTAGGAACCTCTTACAGGAGGTTGAGGACTGTCTTGTAGTGGGCGGGAATGCCTGGAGTAGATGTTCTGTAAATCCCTCTGAACCTTATGATCCAAACAGTCCTTCATCTAGTCCTTAATCTTTCTTCGGATATATTGATACCTAGACTTCAAAATAAGTTTATTAAAGCTGCTAGATAATTGTAGCATATCCCTAAAGTATACAGAGTTAAGCACAGCTGTCTCTTAAGTAAAACCTTCCCTCTCATCCACTCTTTCAGCCTTTGAACCTAAAACCTTTCATGGTTTTTATTCCACCATATAGATGGTGAGCAGGCACAATATTCATACTTCCCTTTAGCTGTGTTGTGAAAAGCCATTGCTGAGTGCTGAGGTAAAAATCCCAGTTTAAGTGGTCTCCTAGACATGGCTACTGAAAACTCAGTTATTTCAGAATACATTGCCACTACTCTTCTCTTTGAAAAGACATCCTGTCTTTCTGAAGCCTTGACTGTACTTGACTGTAATTAAGATTAGATTATTTTTTACATTCAATATTTAAATAAAAAATGAAAACTACTCTTTGGCACACCTAAGCAGTGCTGTACATTGGGTTAAAAGGATGGAATTTCCTTCTGATCCTCAAAGACAATTAAGTTACTCCCTGAAGCATGAAATTTAATTACCCTCATCAGAAGCAGCACGATGCAGTGGATTAGGACATAGGAATAAGAATCAGAAATTTTTATCTCTGATCCTAGTTCTGCCATCTAGTTATTGACTAAATGAATCCTATAACCTTCCTGTGCCTCCTTTTCACCCACCTGAAAAATGAGGTGTTTAATTTCTTTGCTAAGGGGCTGTGAGGTCTGTATAAGCATCTAAAGATGTAATGGTTTGTATGAATGCTAAATGTTGCCGGGATTGCCTTGGTTTACATGCTGCCAGGAGTTATTGCAATTTGGTTTCATACAGTGAAATCTCATTTTTGGCAGTGTTAGTTTCATTAAAGGAAGTGTAATCAAGCTCATACGCAAATAGGGAGAGGACTACAAGAGGAGGTGACACTAAAGAGGCATTGTGCATCAGAAAAGTATGCTGAGCTGTTGTTCTTTTCACATGAAGTTTTGATACTACATCTCAGATATGATTACTAATTGTAGCATCCCAGGAGTTCCCACCAGCCATGTACTTCTCGAGAGGTGGAAGAAAGCTCCACCTTGCATGGTTTAACTGGGGAACAGAAAGGAAAGTTCAGTGCCAGACGAACATATTCCTCTGGGCAAGTTGTTTAGCTCTACTGTATTTGCAATTGCAGTAGTCTCTTACTGGAGTGATTAGTCATGTCATGTCACCAGGGAGCTCCCACGAAAAACTCAGAACTGTTTATTGGATGTGATGAAGTGGCTAATTAAAATAATTTGTTCTGTCGTATAAAAGAACAACAATGCTTTCTCATGTCTCAGCCCCACTTGGCCAACAAAGCTTTTGAGTAGACAAGTTTCCTAGCATGCTTGTAGCATTAAGTTTACATTTCAGAATGGTCAGTAACAAAAATCATCCTATAAGTATCTGGGTTATTCTTTCCACAGACATTTTAGAAAGGAAAAGTGAACTAATAATAACCCTGCCATTTAGTGGGTTACGTTCCAGCACAAAGGTGCCAGATTACTCTGTTGGAAAGACGTTTGCCCTCCACCATACAGCATAATTTCATTGTCTGTCTTTGAATCCCTCTGCAGTGCCTGTGCTCTTTCTTCCAGGGCCTCTGTCTGTATTAAATTTCATTGAAAGATTCTCATTTCTAATCACAAGAATTGGATTTAATTGTGAGGCTGCAGTTCTTCAGTTACTTACCTGATTCAATTAACCAGGTTCCTAAAGCAAAATCTTTGTAACAATGATTTTTCTAAGAGACACTCAGGAAAGAGATACCAAAAAAATTAGTATTTTTAACTCTATGGAAGTTAACAGGAAAATACATTTTTCTGTAGGTTTTATCTTCGGCCATTTTAATAACTTTTCCTGTGTGGAGGAGTTGTGTTGTGGTCTTGTAGCATGCTCTAAATATAGGAGGAGATCCTATTACCAGTGAAACTCTAGTGGCTTAATTGCAAACTTTCATAGTTATCCAAAAATAAATGTAACATAAAAATATCCTTTATGGGCTACTTGTGTCTCACTGAAACCTAAAGCAATTTCTGCCATATTGCGATATCTCCCCGATTGTACAATTCTCAGTAGAGCAGCTGTTCAAAAGAGCCCAACATTGCAATCCTAAAAGGAGGGCAGAGTTAGCTTCCTTCCCAGCACACATGAGGTGATATCATTGCAGCCTGGAGCCAAAATCTTGTTGGTCTCCTGTTCTAGGCAAGGTAATTACACACTGTGTCTGACTCATCGATCAAACCTAGCAGAATTACAGAGCATTTTCTTGGGGTGGGGGTGATGTTATTAGTTTTATCTTAAAAGCATTAAAAGCGTAAAAGGAAAGAAAATCATTACAATTATTTAATCCTTTTTGTGGCAAAACTTTTGTGAAGCCATCTTCTAAAGGCATTTTGAGGGAAGGGTGGGGAATCATTCTTGGAACCAGTCACAGGGATGTTAAAGGTCTCATCCAATGACACTAATAAAGGTCTTAACTGTATTTAACCTATCACCAACAGTTACGTCTTGCTTATGCAAAAGGCCATAGAAAAGGGTAGAAAGACAACTGGCATTAAATCAATAGAGGAAAACGTATACCACTTTTCTTTCTCTTATTAAGTAGAATGATCCATGAGCAGAAGAATTTGTGTTACAGACTTTCTGCATTGCACATCAAGAATTATCTCCTTTAATGCTAAATAATCGCTTGCATCAATATACAGTAACTTTATTTGTTGCCATTTTAGAAAGTACATCCTTTTCAAGACTATATCATCATGCATCAAATTCAGGCCTTGATGTCTTTTAAGTAATTTTAAGATCAGTAAACTGAAATTAATTTAAAGTTGATAATTAAAAGTAATTACAAGATAGCGTATTGTGTTGTTTGAACTAATGAGAAAAGAGTTTACACAGCGTCCTATGGGTCATTTTATTTTTTTCTCCTCCTGTCTCTTAGAATTGCATTGGCATCTTCTTGAAAATATTTTTTAATTTTCTGTTTGCTGCAGTCTGAAAAGGCCTAGTCTGGTTTTTCCTTTGTGCAGTGCCCATTAATTGCTGAAGCAAAAGAAAGTCTGGAGCAGTATGGAGGCAAGATTAAAACCTGTTATAAACTCCTGTATAATTATGCAATAGCATGCAGGATGGAGAAAGTTATGTTCTTTCACCAATTCATCTAGTAAAGAGGAAAAATTATCTTTTGGACTCCTACTGATAATTTTTAATTCTGCCTTTAAGAAGGTTTCATTCTCAAAAATCGGCTTCTAATTTTTTCACTACCTTTATTGTGCCGCAGATGGATTTTGATGTGAAATACTCTGATGCAGCTGCTATTATTACTATTTAACTTTGTAATTCCCAAAAGTTCACTGAGCCTTTTACCAAAGAGATAAAATTAAGTCCTTGCCGAGATACATTGCATTTTCCTTCCAGGCATACCATGATAAGTGTTGGTAACAATAGCGAGTATTTTAGATGAGAGAGAGCCTGGACCTGGAGAAATAAAATCACACTGTAACTCAACTTAGGTCTGTTAAATTCCACAATTTTTTTCTGTGGTGAGTGGAGATGAGAGAGCGAAACACAGCTTGAATTCAGAGAGCTTTTTCCTTAAGGAGAGGGGACAGTTCGAAGTTCTTGTCTTCCCTCAGCCTCCTATTAATAGCTGCTGGGAGCTCACAAGCTGAATCGTGACCCAGGAGGGGCCATGCAGCTCTTCATTTCCCACACCACAATTCAAGTGCATTTAGCCCTCATTTACTATGTATAAGGCAATAGGATTTAAGGGTTGCTTTTTTGGTTTTTTGCTTATTGTTTCCATATTCTTCTCATATGTTGAAGACTTCTGCTTTCAAATTGGCCTCTAAATGTGAGAAAGCAGTGGCTTTATCAGAGCCAGGCTGGGATGGTGTTCTGGATGAAACTTAACTTATGCCTAGGGACCGGTGCAAACTGGTGGTGCACTGTACTGAAGACATAGGAGGCAGGCAGGTGGCAGGCTGGCTGACGGCATGGAAGTTAATTCTACCTTCCAGATGTAGATGGATGTCTGCAAAATGATCACAAAGATGGTTGCTGTACATGAGATGTCAAGACTGAAGTCCCAAAACTTGCTGGAATTAAGCATTTTGAAACCCCTCTTTAGCAGGATGAAAGAGCACCCAATGATTATGTGTGTGTTAATTGGATTCAAAATCATTTATCTATGAAGGCAGACAAATGCAGGATGCAAGTGTTCTGGCTTGAAATTCTACTTGGGAGTTCTAGCCCCTTTTTTTTTTTTTTTTTTTTTAATTCCCTGCCTCTAAGAGAGCATCCTGACTTGTACTTGCAATTAATCAGTGCTGGCATTACCCAGAGGAGCATGCAAAATGGCATCTAAAGTAGTAATGTATTGATTAGCATTAATCAGGAGTGTGTTCCTCCTAAAGCTACACACTGCGTGAACAACTGAAGAGTGTCTAAACTATAAATATCTCTCAGAAATTACATTTCCATGAAAACTGGATTATGGCTTCTGAAACTGGGTGAAATCGAAGCGGGGGAGCAAAACCTGGTATCTGGCAAACTGAGTCATGGATGGGAGGTTTAAGAAAGGTTAGGTTACAGAGAAGTACTTTGGCTTGTTCAGGATCTAACACCTAACCCTTGCAGTGCTGTGCAAGGCCCAATGTGGTTTCTTCACCTTAAGGAGTGTGAATGAGTATACAGAAGGTCGTTTGAAAATTCAGCCAGTGTACTGTGTTCAGGTTCTGTCAGCACCATTTTCTGTTTTGGAGAAGAGCGATACAGCCGCGTAAGAGAAACTCTGGGTGTTGCTCAGGCTTTCTTTAAGCAACAAGTTCTCTCTAGATTATATATATATATATATATATACACACACACACACACTGTAGATTCTAGATATCTGAGCCAACTTCTTTCTTACTGTAACTTCAGTGAAGGGCCTGTTGGGTGGATCTGGCCTGCTGTATCAAGACACTGAGCAGTGCCTAAACAATACAATATAGTATGTTGCTTTACAGCATAAAGAATTAAGTTGTTAAACTGTGGTCTTTTTTATTGCTTGAGGCAGTATCTAGAGAGATCATCATGGTTATTATGGCCAATGTTGTGGTAAAAATAGGTTTTGATGTTGAAGGCTGTGCAGAGATGATAGCTATGTGCACAGTAACTGATGCCTTTGTCCTTGCGGTTGTCAGCTTACCAGTCTGATTCATCACTCAGTAGAGTGCTCGGAGGTTATGCAGACGATAACAGGAGCAATGTGTTATCTGTTGTAATTTGCTTTGGGGACCTAAGTTTCACAAAATTGCAGAACGGTTGAGGTTGGAAGGAACCTCTGAGACTGACTAGTCCAACTTCCCTGCTCGATGCAGGGTGAGCTAGAGCAGGTTACCCAGAGCCGTAGCCAGTCAGGTTTTGAATATCTCCGAGGTTGGCAGGTGGTAAGCAATTGCATAAAACTCCATAAAATTTCTGGGCAACTTGCTCCAGTGTTCAATCACCCTTAGAGTAAGCAAGTTTTCTCTTGTGTTAAATGGAATTTCTTGTCTTTCAATCCAAGCAAATGTGCCTTGTGCTTGCCTGTTGTCCTTTCGTTGGATACCATGTCTGATTCTGTCTTCTTTCCATCCTCCCATAATTTATAAACATTGATAAGATCCTTCCTGATCCTTCTCTTCTCCAGGCTAAACAATCCCAATTTTCTCAGCCTCTTCTTGTATGTTTGGTGCTCTAGTCCCTTAATCATCTCTGTGGCTGTTTGCTGGACTCACTTCAGTAAGTCCATGTCTGTCTTGTGCTGGAAAGTCCAGCACTGGACCCAGCACTCCAGGTGTGTCTCCCCAGCGCTGAATAGAGGGGAAGAATCACCCCTTCGATCTGCTACTCCCAGTGCAGCCCAGGAAGCTACTGGCCTTTCTTGTCATTGAGGACACATTGCTTGCTTATGTTCAACATTTTGTCCACCAGGACCTGCAAGTCTTCTTCTGCAAAGCCATGTTCTGGCCTATGCTGGTGCATGGGGTTGTTCCTCCCCAGGGGCAGTGTCCTGGTTTCAGCTGGCATAGAATTAGTTTTCTTCCTAGTAGCTGGTATAGTGCTGTGTGCTGGATTTAGTATGAGAAGAATGTTGATAACACACTGATGTTCTAGTTGTTGCTAAGTAGTGCTTGCATAGTCAAGGACTTTTCAGCTTCCCATGCTCTGCCAGGTGCACAAGAAGCTGGGAGGAAACATGGCCAGGACAGCTGACCCAAACTGGCCAACAGGGTATTCCATACCATATGATGTCATGCTCAGTATATAAGCTGGGGGGAGTTGGCCAGGGGGCAGTGATCACTGCTCGGGGACAGGCTGGGCATCGGTCGGCAGGTGGTGGGCAAGTGCATCGTGCAGCACTCTTTTATTATTATTATTACTATTACTACTATTACTACTATTTTACTTTCATTTTATTTCAATTATTAAACTGTCTTTATCTCAACCCACGAGTTTTCTCACTTTTACTCTCCCATTTCCCTCCCCCATCCCACTGTGGGGCAGGGGGAGTGAGCGAGTGGCTGGGTGGTGTTTTTT
>NW_009190850.1:22608-41285 GCF_000690835.1 Fulmarus glacialis | reverse complement strand
AGTTTGGCTGGAATCCTGCTGATGCTGCAGCCTGTCCCATTATCCAGGTCATTAATGAAGATAGAAAACATTATTGGCCCCACTATTGGCTCAGAGTTATACCACTAGTGAGTGGACTCCAGCTGGACTTTGTACCACTGATGATAACCCTCTAAGCCTGGCAGTTCAGCCAGTTTTCAGTCCACCTCACTGTCCACTTACATAGTCTGTACTTCCATCAGTTTGTCAGTGAGGACGGGATGGGAGACAGCATTGAAAACCTTGCTAAAGTCAAGATAAGCAAAATTCACTGCTCCCCTCGTCCACCAAGCTGATCATCTCAGCGTAGAAAGCTATCAGGTTGGTAAAGCATGATTTCAGCATGAAGAGGTTCCACGCGTGGTATTTCCCCATCTATCTCAAAAGATGACTAAAGTAGCTTTTCTGTTACCTTGCTAAAAATGCTTTCTAAATTTAGGTTCGTAACATATAGGCCACTAATAGAAATTTAATAAAGCTACTACTAATTAACACCTAATGTGTATCAGTTATGCTGAAGTAGATCTTGCTGCTTCCTGGCAGCCTGTAGTAGAGGATCTGCAAATGAGTATGAGTCTGCTAAATACAGGGTATTGTATGGAAAAGTCGGGAGATTAGAGTCCTTATTCTGCCATGAAATGACAGCAGAATCAACTCCCATCCAAATTTGCCTGCGGGTCTCTCTACTGACCCAGTAGCTATTTCTAGTGTCCCTGATAAACCCACCAGTTAGTGTCATCTTTGGCTCATTTATTTTCGTGTCTCTGAAGAAAGAGGCTGATACTTGGGATTTCTTTTCACACGAATCTTTGAATCTCAGACAACCTATTGTAGGAATTTGTACCACAAAATATGAATACATTTTGTAATGAATCTGGGTTTGAGTGAGTCTGCCTTTTCCAGTCTTGCATTGCGGTGATATAAAATACCTGCTTGGCAACAGCTCTGGGAGTTAATAAAGTTTCTGTGGTAAACTATGAGAGGCCTGAGAATTTCAAACTAAAGTTATTGCACCAGTAACTCAGAAAAGCAATTCCTAAAACTCCTGGCACATTTATCCAGAGGGTTAGCAGTAGCACAGGAATGGAAATCATTGTTGAGAGCCACTGCGTACTTGGAATTAAAATCCATCAGTCTTCTGAAGCTGAGGAGAACGATTTTCATGACATACAGATGCTTCTGTATTTCATAAGCAAAATTAAACCTAGGGTGGTTTTTTACTCTCTTTGTAGGGAAGTTTGTATCCTCTAATCCCTGTAATATACCTAACTTGAGATGACATCAAAAGAAATAACACACACAGAAGCTAGGCATTTAAAATACTCCCAATGCTTTATTTTATTTCATTTCAGTAAAAGCAGATTTATCTCTTGGGGGGAGGGGGGCGGAAAAGGAGCGAGGATGCCAACATCCCCTTCTCAAGCGGGAACCTCAAGCACAGAAGTTGGAAGATGAGATGTGGAAATGAAAATAAGTGTAAACAAAAAATGAAACTTAGCAGTCTAGTTTCACTCTTCTTGCTGGAAAAGGAGGGAGGAAGAAACCTAGTAAATCATTAAAAAGCAGCGTTTGCTTCTCTGAGTTGCAAGTTGAACGGTTAGCTGTCGGCAGGGTCTTTATGCAGCCCTTGCTTAGGACTTTTCTTTAGGTGCCTAACATACCTACCTGTTGGCAGCTTCCTTGCCTGCTGGAAATTTTGTCCAGTTCAGCGGAGCATAATGACACTGGTGTCTCCCTGATGAGATAAAACAGTGTGTCTACCTCTGGAGCAAAAAAGTCTCCTAGCTGGTAGCAGTGTAGGGTCTGCAATTTGGGATTGATCCATGCTTGTAGCAGGCAAAAGTGATGGTTGGTTGGTGCAAATGTCATACACATATGTTGTTATATTTCCTTTCAGAAGTGTGTCTTAACTTGATAACATCCAAATTTTGGCATGCTTCTGGAAAAGGTGGTTCTTGTTATGGATGCCAGATAAACCGTATACTTTCTTTTGTTTAGAACATATGTTCCAGTGGGTTCCCTCCCTCAAGAAAAATGTGTTCTTGTGCACAGCCCACATACAAGCACAAACCCATACGCTGGGGGGTGATGGGGATACTTGATGAGAAAACGTTTTTGTAAGACCAATAAAAAATGTGTTGCCCTGACCCATTATGCCAACTAGAAATAGAGTCTTCCTCAAAAATGTTTAATATTGGTGTTTGAAAGGAACTTAAGGAAACACAATAAGTTTTTGTTCTGATCTTTTAAAAATTGCAGCTGGAGCTGTAAAGAGCATTTCCGAATAGGCTTTATTAGACCCTTGTTGTCTTGTTTGGCTCCAGCTGACCAGGTACAGTACACTAAAAAGAAATGTTTTTTTCTTGGTGCTGCATTTTTTCCTGTAATAGAAGAGAAATGTGAAAAAGTGGATTAGTAGTGACTGAGTGGCTTTGCAGAATCTCTCGTCTCTGATCATGTTTATGTTTAGCGAGCAGGCACTGAATAAACTGGGGTGAAATGGGTGATGGGCTCTGTATCACTGCCAAAGTAATACACACCTCTTGGGAAGCAGCCCTTCACAAATGGTGTTAAGAAGTGGTTTTACTGGCAGCCTGTGCCCAAGGATGAAAGGTGAAATGGGCCAGAGCATAGAATCATACAAGTATTTATTCCTTAAAGTTTTCCGTGCAGATCAGAATTCCAGTATATTGGGGAAGAGACAGATACTTATGTTTTTACTATCTACCTTTAGACATGTCTTGCTGGACACAGAATATTTGAAAGTTAAATTAGAGGTGATGTGTAAGAGCTGAGGGTCTAGGAGTAATTTTTGTGCTGGCTGGCAAGGTGTTTCAGGCGGAGCAGCAGACCGATCAGGTGGGAGAAGGTGGATGTTAAAGACAGCCAGGCCTTGATGTCTTCTAGCGCCTCAGAGAGTAAATTAAGCTCATACAAACCTTTTGTTCTCATTTACTCTTGGCAACAAGCAGACTAAGTTGAAACACTCTTGGAGCGTGGATGTTAGTCTCCAGGGCTGCTAATCCAGTTCCTTAGTTCCTTGATTTACTTGGTGGGACTTTTTATTTGTTTGTTTGGGAGGTGGGGGGGAGGAAGTGCGAGGAAGGAGAAATGGCATGTTTTAGTTGTAGTGCTTCGTGCATGTGTAGATGTTCCAGCCAGCCACATTAGAGGCAAAGCGTGTTACCTCAACCAGCGACGCAGTGCTGGGAATTATAGCTATTGCGCAAGCCCTGGAGACTGGCTAATTGCCTGAGTGACTAAGAGACTTTGCCGGTGAGAAGCAGAAGGAGTGATATTTAGAGAGAGTGTGCATGTATGCTACAGATTTCACAGCTTGCTTTGCAAAGAAAGTTAGGCTTCTTTTAAACAGCAGGCAGACATCTGTGAGAAATCCGGGAGCACAAAAGTGTGACAGAAGAGAGCAATAAACTACTATTTAGCTGGGTTTTCCACATCTTAGCTGGGTGGAAATCTTGGTGCTTAGAGGCTTGCTTTTGCAAAATCCGTGGGAGGGAAAGGCCCTGACCATGGGGTACCGTGAAGGGAGTGAGGGCTGGGGTAGGAGGCACAGTATGACTAGCCACATGTGGAGCTGCTGCTTTGGGGGATTTGGTCCTTGTAAAGTAGCCTTTCTTACCACTCTTCTCCTTTGTTCTTTCCTCTCGCTGTATGATGAGACCAGATGGGTGTTGCTTCAAAGGAGAGTTGGACATCTAGAGAAACCATTTCGGATCTCACTGGAGTACATTGGTAATGGGAATAAGAGCATAGCAGCTGTGGATTCCTTTGCGATGAAGAACTGCAGTACAGGTAATGTGGAGTATTTTGTTGCTTCTAGCTCACAGTCTTTTGATGCCTTTTTGGAGAGGAGCATGATGTCTGGCTGTTACGGAACCTTCACAGAATGAAAGTTTCTCATCAAATCAATCATTTAAATAAAAAAATAGGGTCCCTTTCAGGGAAGAGTTTTTTTAATGTTGCCTTACAAGTTTTTAACTTCTTGAAGGAACAAGATTTTTTTTTTTCCCCTATGGAGAGAACTTCTAGGAAAATTTCATTTTGGGAGAACCAAAGCAGTATTCATCCTGGCTTGCCAGATGCCTGACAACTTCACTTTCTGCAGCAGAAGGTAGAACAGATGAGTGGTTCCTAGACAGATAGCTTGCAAGTCATCTTTTTGATGTTCCTGATAACAAATTTCAGAGTTGTTTTTTTAAACAACTGTGGAAAACTTGATTCTAATAAAGTATACCTTTCTTTGGCAATGTTCCAAAGAGTTATTGCTGAGTAACCCCTAATAGCTCAATGTAGTGCGTGGAATTTTAATAATGGGCAACCTTAATGGAGGTTACTTTTTTAAATACAAGCTCTGTTATCAATTCAAGTGTGTAAATTTAGTGCTTCATGCCAGAAGCAGCTGCATTTTAGTTCTACCAGCTTTATGGAGCTTGTGAATCATATTGAAATCTTTAGGTGGCACATCAGTGAAGAATATTATTACTTATAACACTTAACACATTACCTTTTGCCCATTTTATTTATTTGGAGTACTGCTGAGTTGAGCTGCATGTCCTTCTTTTCAACCTATCTAGGACAGGGAAATCTGCTGGAGAACATATGTTATTTTGGTTGTTTACGTTGCTCTCCACAAAGGCCAACTGTATTAAGGGGTTTATTGCACTGTCCGTACGTAAAGGTGATCTCTAAGCTCCAGCAAGGAACAGCCCGACATTGTGCTGAAAGCACAAGGCACGTTCAGACAGAACGCACCTGATCTGCTGCTGATGTACGGAACACATCTTGGTATCTCTCTAAGGCTGAAATGAAAGTATTGCAACGCCCCAAAACAAAAAAGTGAATGGGACAGAAGTCATTCAAATCCACAGAGCTTTGGGAATTCATTGCAACAAGTTTTATGAAGGACTACAGGAGATACTCAGCTCCCACGAAGGTACATGGATTCTTCTCTTGGGAGTGCTTGAAGGAGAGCCGCAGGTGAAGGACAGTCAGCTGAGTGAAAGGATGATGTTGGCTGAGTGAGCTCATACCAGTACTGGGCACCGTTCTGCAGATGACAGATGTCAGTTGCTGAGGCTATTAAGATACATTGTGAGCAAAAGACGGAACAAAGCTCCCATTTTGTCTACAGATTTGTAACAATTGGCTACTCCCCTGCTCTGCTTACAGGACACGGTGCATGAATAATATCACCAGGGAAGAAAACCACTTGGTTTTTTTTTCAGTTGTTTGAAACCGCTAAGCCTTTTGCACACAGCTGAAGATGTGGAACTGTGTCCTTTTACTAGAAAAGAAGGTGGTGATGAGCAGCCGAGGGTGGCACCTTAGGCTTGGAGGAAATAGGGAAAGCAATAAGAAAAGATTAATCTAAATCTAATTTTTCTGCAGCTGTTAGAAGCCTTCAGGCAGCTTAGCTACTTGGATACCTTAATGTCACTGAAGCACCTAAAACATGAGTGAATTTGGGAAAGAAACATCCGAGAAAGAGTAATGAGCCTTCAGCCTAATTTTTCTAAGCCTTTTAAAGACCATATACATAATTTAAAAATAAATAAAGGCACATAGACAATCTTAGGAAATTAGGCTACCATTTCCATAGGTGGATACAGGTTTGGATGTAAATTAGATGCCAACAGGGACTTGAAGAAGGTAGAAGTTTGAGGTTGGGATTTGCTTTTGAGCATTGGGAATTCCATTTTTTGAGTTCTTTAATCATGGAAAAGATGGGATTCTTATTGCATTTGAACTGAAAAAATAACAGCCTATTTGGGACTAAATGGGAAATTAAAAAAAAAAAAATTCAGATACTGATAAAATTCTGAATTTTTTTAATTCTAAATTTAAAAATCCTAGATTCACATCCAATCTAACGAAAAATCGTTAAGTGGAAACATAACTCTCTCATTGCAATGTATTAATGGTAATCCACATTTCCCTTTCTTCATCCAACAGTGCAGCAGATTAGAAAATCAAAGTGATTTGTTGCTTGAATATCTTCACATTTCCCAATTCCCATCATATAATCGATCTTGATTGGGTTAACTTGATAGAAAAAAAGAAAGCCCTTGCAGATTGAGGGGTTTCATTTGTTTTTTGGTTTTGGGGTGGGTTTTTTTGTTGTTATTGAGGGGGTTTTTTTGTTTTTTTTAAATGCTCAGGATTGGCCAAAACTGTATTTGGTGCATCTTTTATCATTGCTGTAGATCATCACCACCGTTCTTTTCATGCACTCCATCCTCTGGCTTTAATTCTTTAAGGGCTTTTTAGCACTTGACAGTGCTAAGTGTTGTGGGTTTTTTACAGAAAGTTTTTCTGAACATAGGATTGGATTCTGATCAGAAAGCCCGTACAATCAATAGAAAGGCTGCCTGGCCTTCTATAGGTTTTGGATCAGGACAGTTAACAGGTAGCATTGCCCATCATCCTACAGCCAATTGACTTTCAATTACTGTCTTAAATGTGAAGCAGATTGTGTTTGTCAGTGTGTGAAACCTAAACTATTGATTGTCTAATTTTCTTTCTTACAACTTACTATTTAAATAAGTGCAGTATTCAAAGCAAAAAAAAAACTTACAAATTGCAGAGAAGTAATATATTAATTTAATAATGTCAGTTAAGAATTTGTTCCTTTTACAAGTAAAGTAATTGGTAGAGTGGCATTTTATAGTTGATGGTAATTTCTAGTAATAAAAATAGAGTTCATTTCCTAAGTAGTGTATTGACTTATTAATGATATTTAATAGGTTTCTTACTGATTTTTTATTGCAGTTGTAAATTAATTAATTTGCTAACTTATTTCAAAAAGTCTTAATTAAAGTACTTAACAGTAAGCACAAGTAAATGACAAGATACTGTTTTACTTAGCAATGTTCGATTTACCAATTCTAAGTAACTTTTTGAGTAAGGGGCGTGGAGATCAAATGCTTCTAAAACATTAAAGGTTTAATGATGCTCCGAGGCTGTTAAAAGCAGTTATTTCAGACGCTCAGCCTGTCCAAGAGGAAGCACTTAGCTTTCAAGTTTTGAGCTCAGTAAGCAACATAAAAAACATACTTATTTTGGAAAGGGGAGAGACTGTGTGTTGTTGATTAAGTTAATGCTTCTGTACACTCAGCAATAACTTTTTTCAGTAGAAAGTACATAGAAATACACTCATTACCTTCAGAGCTGGTAAGTAGTTAGTTCTGTGATGATCTCTTGGTTATAATACATATGCAAATTTCTGAAAGTTGAAGTTAAGGTTGTACTAAAAGTAAAATCCTTGATTCATAGCAGAGGACCTCTCAAGAAAGGAAAAATTTTGAGGACCTAAAGGTGATTTTACTGGAAAAAGAGATAGTGAGAGAAGAGTAAGAATATAGACTTGCAACATGTATGAAGAAATATGAGCAACTGCCAGATAGAATTTTTCATAAATCCATTTGATAAATAGTCTAGCAACAGATTTATGAATCAACTGCAGGAAATCAATAAGGGCTTTCTCCAAACAGGATTACTTATGTATCTGAATCATTACTAAAATCATGGTTTTGTATATTCAGACAAAACCTGAATATGTATCATTTCAGTTTTCCCACGTATGCTCACTTTCTGCACTTTGTCTTATAAATTAATTTGCTGACAGGATGTTGTGGTTAACTGAACTTAATGAAATACCAGTGAGCCCCTTTTCAAAATGAGTTCTTGATGCTTCCTACTGGAAAATTGCCTAGAAATGTTAACCTTTTCCAAACCGAGAACTGAAATAGTATCATTGTATCCGATAGAATCATAGAACAGCCCAGGTTGGAAGGGAACTCAAAAGGTCATCTGGTCCAACCTTTCATGGGAAAGGGAGCCTAGATGAGATTATCTAGCACCCTGACCAGCTGCATCTTGAAAACCTCCAGTGATGGGGACTCCACCACGTCCCTGGGGAGGTTGTTCCAGTGATTGTTTGTTCTCACTGTAAAAAATTTAAACATGGGTTTCTAATTGAAGTCCCACATGACATACTTACAGCTGATTTAGATGTTAGTAATTAATTCCTAAAAAATTTGGTATAACTTTTAAGTAAGTTTCATTTGAGTAAAATTGCAAGATGTTTACAGAAGATTTATGAAGCAACTAACTTAATTTGTCAATATTTTTTTATTAATTATTTGCTTCGTTGTAATTATGGGACAGTGGAGAGAAGACATGTACTTTCAGTGGAACCAACCATGTCATCTTATATGGTCTGGAGATCCACCACTGCCCAGAAATTCAGGGGAATGGGTGAATAGAACAATGAGCACAGTCAGTATTGTGCCGTTGTTACAAAACTGAAAAATAGATATGATTAAAAAAAAAAAGTCGTTTTAAATTTCAGAAGTAGTTGTCTCTATTTGAGGTTTAGGACCAACATTTACCATAATATTTACTTGGCCTATCCAGGTCATTTTTGTGTAAAGGAAGCTGGAGAATGTCCTTTGGCATTAATGCCATGGTTAAGGAGCTTACCAAGCCAGAGGATAGATGCAGAGTTAATTGAAGTCAATGGGAATTATTCAGTATGTTTGGATTAAGTTCTGAGTATCCTTCATTTTTAAAAAAAAAAAAAAATAGGCAGATTGGCTGCATTTTCCTTGGAATGGCCTATGCTATTTATACAGTTCCACTGAGCTGGTTTTCCTGTGGATCTAATTTCACTAAGTAGACATTTGGAAAAGCCTTACTATTTTAAGAGTATTTGCCTCCAAATGCTTTGGCAACCACCTTCCTCCCTATTCACCTCTGCTCCCCCAGGAGGTATGACTGATTATTCTGACTTCAGGTTGTGTGCCAAAAACCATCTCTAACCTGCCAGGGTTTTAATCCCATAGGGATCTTGTGTTGGAGAAAAAACTGCTTTACAGATGAGTGTGGTGGCTGTAGTGAAGTTAAATCATTTTAAGGTAATTCCAAAGTGAAAATTATTTCACTTGTGGTTTGTGCCCATTTAAGTAAAATAAATTTAATGCACTTGTTATGGGGCTTATCTTTGTTTTCATTTTTCATTTCCATCTTTTTAAAATTAAGTTATAGTAATGCTAGGAATAAAAAATTAAGCAAATTTAGTCTTAATATTGCTTCTAGAAAAGGTACAGTAACTCAATTAGTAGTAGAGTAGCTTCTTGCAGCAATGAATTAGTGATTATGCATTTCTGTTGCTGCCCGTGAACACCTACTTCTTGTGGAGCCAAATTTAGACAGTGATGGTTATGTTAAATAATTTAATCTATTTAGAACATTAGTGTAATCACCCAAGGGGAGGGGAAGATGAACCTGAATATCCAGAGCATGTGGTTTTCATAGGTCTGTCATGTCAGTATGTTGGTGAATGGGACCTAGTGTTCTGTTGTTTTATTTAGTAATCAACTGATGATATATTTGGGTTTTTAAGGTATGAGGAGGGAGGTATAAAGAAATACTTTAGGTGGTGTAATAATGCTCGTAAAACTGGTCTTTAAAATTGATGCATTCATACAGAAGATGGAAAGGCTGGAATCTGCCACAGCAGGACTGAATGGGGGTGTTTCTTAGACAAAGCTACTGTCTTAGCAGAGTGGGCAGGTTCGTCTTCTCTAATTCAAAAAAGGTTAGGTGATTTGGGTTAAGAAATAGAATTGAGAAATCTCAGGCTTGAAAATCCAAGGCTTTAATAATCAAAAGAGAAGGGCCTGTTCATAAGAGGTACGGGAATCTGCTTGAGAGACACTGCAAATCCCTTAGTTGCCCTGCAAATGTTGGCAGTTGTGGGTCTTAAGTACTTTTTAACACCTTGAAGAATTGGCCAATACATTATCTTTTTAATGCTGTATATGATTTTTATCCTGACCTTCTCCCTTAATTAAGGCTTATTTCAACAGGGGAGCCATTGATTCAGTGAAAGAAAATGAACTCTGTAATCTGCTTTCCCCAAATTGAACTTATTTTTATTACTATTAATTGCTGCCACTTAGTTCTTGTGATGTTTTAACTGCTTGGATTTATTGAAACAATCATAGGATTCACTATTATCACTTGAGAAATGGGGAGGACAATGATGATTTACCGATGACCCAATGATTTTAAACCAGTATTACTCCGGATTCAAAGATTTATGCAAGTTGATTCCATTGTGTAAGTAGATGACAGTCTATCTCTCCCTTTCTCTTTTCGTAATAAACCCCTACATTTGCAGAAGACTAGCTAGCCTGTAACCTTGATTTTGCTAAAACAAAGTCAGGGGTAGTTTTGCTCTGAGTTTTGTTTTATATAGATCCATGAAGTTCCCTGTTAGCTGTAGGAAAGGTTTTTGATTTAAACAGGACTGAAGTTTGAAGATATTAAGACCTGGCTATGCAACTCGATTCACGTTTGTGAATAATTACAGTGGTCTTTGAGAAGAGGTGAGAGACAGTGGGGAAGCTTAGAAAGTCAGAACAGAAGAGGGAGGTGATCGAGCAAAAAGGACAGGAGTCAGACTGTGTGAGCAAAAGAATAAATGAGAGAGGGAGAGATAAGGAAAGGAGAGATGGCGATAAACCAGTAACACTGAAAACAAATGACAGGGTATCAGGCAGGAATAATTGGTCTAGATAGTGGAAATGATTAAAGAATTTGACCAGTTCGAAAGTGATTGGAATAAATATTTACAATCCAATTGATTAACTGCAGCATTCAAACTTAATCAGATAGCCACTCAATCAACCAGACTGAACTAACTAGATGGATAATCCGTTGAACCAGCAAAGAAACTAAGTGAGACTGAGGGGAAGTTCAGTGATTTGTGAAAATTGAATGAAATCCAAAAGGATTAATCAGTTAACATTTAAAATTATCAAAATCCATGCAAAGATAAATGCATGGATGTTCAGGTGGAAGCTAGTCCCATTTTCTGGCATGACTCAAAAGAGCCTGAAGGGCATTGGTGAGCAAAATCATTTTTGGAAGATGAAGAACAAGAATGAGAAGATGGGACAAGAAGGAAAGATTTTCTGTGTGCACTTCCAGGTTGTAGAAGACAAAATAACGTCAGCACCAAGAACCTTATTTTTTAAAGGCCTGCATAGGTATCATACACACCAGCGCTGGATTCTGAGGTACCACTGCTCTATAGTGGTGCAATGCATACAAGATTGAGGAAAGGTATAATTCCTCCTCTTTCTTTACCACAGTGAAGACTTCTTTAGATTTTGGCTCAAGGCACTTCTATACCTCAGGGCTTATTTTCTGAAGTAGTCAAGTTCAGCTTTTTTCTCTGAGAGGTCTCATTGCAAATCTGCCCCAGTCTTGCTATAAGATCCTGTCGAGCTCTTCCCTTTTCTTGTCCAAAACCTTCCTCTTTCTGCCTCAGGGAGCGCTGCTTGCTTTGTCCTGCTGTTCTGTCTCTGCATGATCTACTGCAGCCAGCTCTTTTAGCAAACCAATTGCTGCATCAAAGCACAGACATTGTTTAATAATTCTGCACTGTATCTAGTGTGGGAGAGGTGTGGCACATTGGTGCCAGCAGAGATGGATACATTGAAGTAGACACTCTGCAATAGAACAACTAAAACCAAAAAGCCCCGACCTTGTAATTCCACATCAAATCCATAATACGAAAATAGAAATGCCAGCTGACTAAACCCGATGCATTGATTTTTCCCTGAAAAATTTAAGAATCTGTAATGGGGGTCCGAAGTTTTCTGAAAAGGAGTGCGTGCCCTTTCAACAAATGAGATTCCTTTATGCTGTATTTGGAAACAACCCGTAGCTGCACATCAGAATCTCGGTCAGGATCATTAAACCAGTATGTTGTGATTCTTTTGCTTTGAAGTCATGAAAAACGTGGGGAAAGAGAGGAACTTTCAAAAGCTGCCAAGTGTCTTAGGAGCACAAATTAATGGGAACTGTGCTCCTTACTCCCCGGGAGTTTTCAAAAATCCCATCATTACTGAATTGCACTGAGGCATGCCTTCCACCTGTGAGGATGAGAAAGGACAGACTGTGCACTGTGCTTCCATGGAGGCAGTTTTATGGAGTACCTCCATAAATGAGGTATACAGGGCTTTTATGAATTGAGCCTTTGAAAGCCCTGCTAGTAAGGCATATTGATCAGAACTCACACACGGATGGCAAGATCTTAAATTACCAGTCAGGTTTTATTACATGAAAGAAATTTTAAAAATACGTCTTCCCCCCCTTCTTTAAATGATTGCCAGCTGAAGTTCTGTACAACTGGGAAGTTGCAAGCACTTAAATAAGTCAGCTGGATTCTGTGTCCAATTCCAGATTGAAGTGTATTGTTCATGGGGCATGATTGATGGAGTATCAGCAAATTTGTAAGCAAAATAAGAGGTTTGGAAATGTTTTTCAGATCTACAAGGAAATATAATTTAGTCAACTCTTACAGAGAGATTTATCATGTTCCAAAAATAATATCAGTGGTGGATTTTTTATTTGATGTGAATGGAGATGAACAAAGCAACTATTTTGATACCTCAAAACTTTGAGGGTTGAGAGGCAATCTGTCTGGTTCTGTAAGATGATGAGAAACACTAAGTGTATAGTTTTGGCAACAGTATTAACTCATCAGGCACTTTTATTGTACACATCAGTAACAAAACAGTAGTAAAATGACTCACCTATCTACAAAAATTGCCAAGTGGCTTAAACAGCAAAGTAACGGAAATATTTACTGCATGAGAGCTATTTTCCAAAGTAAAGGAAGTGAAGTGAGTAACTATGAAGTTACTTGGGTGGAGCTTCTGCTAGTGAAAGTTGTAAAGCACATTGTGCCATTACTTGTTGGAGCTTCGACTACTTGCATCAGCTGAAAATCTGTCCTTATATATTTAGCAAAGCTTTTGAAAAAGGAGGAGCCTAACAAGAGGTTTGATAGGAACATCACCGATTTGGACTTCAGTTTCTTTGTCATTGCTGGGCTCTTCATAGCCAACAGAAGAGTTTGGTTTGGAAAACAGAAGAGTTATGTTTAAGTTATAGCTGTTCTTTCATTGTAGGTAAAGGAGGCTGGAGCTGATGCTTAGTGTTTGCAATGATACCTATTACCATAAAGTTACATTGATTTTTTAAAAATTGGGTTGCAAAATACGTTTTGTATGAAGTATATTTTCTAAAGATATAACTTACAACTGATTAAGACAAATGAGAAATGCAAAATAATCTTTTCTATCATATGTTGGAAAAAAGTTCTACTCCAAGAGATGTTTGACCTGCTCATCTTTGCACAGAGTGCTTTGCAGTGGTCTTCCATGCTTACGGTGTTTGTTTTCTGTTTTCTTCTAATTTCGTCTTTGGAGCACCTCCAACTTCCTCTGCTCCCAAGTGAAATCAGACAATTTCTCTCGTTTGGACAAGCCTATTCCTCCTCTTTCCGTTTAGTCGTAAAACATTCCTGCCTATCTAATCTCATCATGAAACTTTTAGGGCAATTATTACTCCATTATAAGTTTATATTGTAGCAAGTAGTCTTCATCTTAACTGTTGATTTGTAAAATGTGGACTAATTTGTGACTTCATGCAACTCACCTTAAATTATAAAAAATGTGCTTCTACTTGCTTCTTCTGTTACTAGCAGCACCAGACATCAGCAGCGTCTATAATGCATTACAGTTATCTTTCTCAAGTGTAATAGCAGTCAGAGCATTCTCTAGTTCGTATTGTTTTTTGACTTTTCAAGTAAACAGCACATTCCTTTTCTGGACAATTAGGGTAATTGCCGAAATGAAACCAAGTGTCATGACTGGCAGGATACCACCAAACAGAAGTCAGTCATGCAAAATTACTCTTCCTACACTGCAAGCCCACAGTGATACTGTTCTGTAAATAATACAGAGGAGTTTATTACTGTTTCCATTTACTCATATTGCTATACCATCTCAGAGCAGTACTCATACTCACAGATGAGTCTGGTCTGTGGTGTGCACTGAGTACAAGCAAAGGACAAAGAAATTAGATTGTGAATTCCTTAGCGCAAATACAAAGGCAAGCGGCAACAGATGAATAAGGAAGACCAAAGCCCTTTGGCCAGTCCACAGTGAGTGAGCATTAGATTAGCTGACACCTGGGATGAGATTAGTTGGGAGGAAATGGAAACAATTTTAAACAGCCCTTTCATCAATCTTAGAAATGGGAGAGAAGTAGTGAGCGAACAGAATCAGGCAAACGATAACCAGCAGTTTACTGGTACTCTAAAAAGTTTAAGTTGAGGGATTTGACTGATGAAACAGGAAAGAGTAGGCTTACTGTCAGCTTTTAGTTAATGCTAGGCATTGCCTAAGCTGCGACCGTGTTGGTATAATTGAGCGCTGTCACTGGGGACTCCTCTTTAGAAAATTGCACTCGTCCCGAAAGTTACTCGGGCAGACAGCTTGTTCATGGCAGAGCTTCACTGTTTGCCTAAGGAATCTTGCTGTACTTGTGTGGGTTTTACTAAGTGCCAAGTGTTCCTAAAGAGTGCGTAGGAAAGCCGTTAGATGAAAAGGCGACAGTTTATTTTCCAGTTTACAAAGCCAAGCAATGGACTTGTCCCTTTCTCCTTATTTCTTTGTCTTAATAGTGTATGAGACCTCTTTTTTAACACATCCACATTCTGCTGATTGCTGGCTGCTTTTTTTAGCATTTGAACAAAGGCCAGAAAATATTTTCAGTGGATAGGAGACAAAAAAATCTTCTCCCAAACTCTCACTTGCAAAGCTAATTTCCAAGCAGTTCAGCACAATTCTCAGTCTAGACCTCAACTGAACTGTCAGGGAATAAAATCTGTATAATAAACAGTCATCTAATTCACAACATCATGGGATTCAATCTCCCTAGGCAAGATTTAGTTCGGACATTCAGATGCTTTGTTGTATGAAGTTAGACAAGGTGGTATTCATCTTTTGTGACTTCAGCTATCTGAAAGTTAAGCATCATGTCAAAGCTAGTCTCTAGGGTCCCTCTGTAGTCAACAGAGAGAAAA
Source organism: Fulmarus glacialis (assembly GCF_000690835.1). NCBI lineage: Eukaryota > Metazoa > Chordata > Aves > Procellariiformes > Procellariidae > Fulmarus > Fulmarus glacialis. The sequence continues at coordinate 26,299 of NW_009190850.1, read as the reverse complement.
AGAGGCACTTCAGAGAGCAATTCATTCCACCTTTAACATCATAGCATCATCAGAGTGTCAGAAAGGGGACAATGCTTTGCTTGAAGAATTGTAGCCTGGAATTTCTAACAGAACTATCCTTTTAAAGCCAGTGGGTGCTTTAATACCTGTAATCTATAAAGTTTGCCCACCGATTCCTCACTTTCAAATGAATAATGTTGGGCAAGGAACCTTTAACAAACGGATTCTCTATTGAATATCCTCAACGCTCACCGGTTAGCATGCTAGATAAATAATTTTATAGTAATTGTTTTGCAGGAGTTTATTCAGAATCTGTTAGGATAAACCCTAAAAAAAAATTAAATGGCTGTTGAGTGCAAGATTAATAGTGCTATCCAGGAATACTTTACAATACCAGCATTACCAATAGAAGCTTCATCTGTGCAGCTTTGACAGGATGCTTCCAGTCAGACCTAGAAGCCTCTCTGCACTAAAAACACCAGCTGTTCTGGGAAACCTGTATAAGTTTTAAACCAGAAATCAGCCCTGGGCTTTTACCCTCTGTAGATATTTTATGAATGGGTCTAGAAAAGAAGGTATATTTCTGAAAAAAAACCCACAGTTCTTTCACGCAGAAGAACATTCAGATACAGAAGTGGTTTGTCAAAAGTAAAGTGGTAGTTGGTAGAAGCAGAGCTACAGCCAAGAGTCTTCTAATGGAGCCCTGTAGATCATATTGCTTCTCTGTATCCTCACAAAATCACTTATATGTAAGAGCTTTGATTTTTTTTGTTGACCACATTCCTTTATGGGAGGTTTCAATGAAGGCTTTTTGAAAAATCTACTTAAATTGAGTGCATTTGGATATTGGATCCCATGCTGCTTTCCAAAGGTGGTAATAGAAGATCCACATTATTTTTTCAGTTACTTCCTTACCAGTAGGTGCAATTCACTCTCTTGCATTATCTTGTTTATTTTTATTACCCTTGTGAATGACTCTGTCACTTCTGTTTAAGCAGAAGCGGTAATTCAATCCCTTAATAAAGCCTTAAACAACTTTGCTTCTAAATGAGGTTAAGATCTATATTATATGCAGCATTTGCCTTGAACCTTAATTCATCCTACTTCTGCAAGGATATCTGGTTACATTCAGGAGTTAGTAATTTCAAATCCAGTTCCTGGAGATCATTGAGTTCTAACCTAAATTTCAACTGACAGGACTTCTTAGGCATGATATACCATTAAGAGTTATGTCAGGGAATTTCTATTCCATTATGTTAGTGTAATCAGTATTTCTTCTTTATCAGGAAAATTTAAAACCACCTTTTTTTCTGAACAGAAAATTGTACCAAGTTTTTTTTTTTTTGTTATATGTTCATTGTGTTTTAATAATTTTAAATACTAGTCTGCAAAAAAGCTGCTATGATTTCCTGTACATAAATACACCCTTTTATCTCCATTTTTGATTTAAAGAAAGGTTCCTCTTGTGCAGTTCTAAATTGAGACAGAATTTCCTCTGAACTTGAGCATACTTGCAGTTGTTTTTTTCCATTCTCCTTGTTTTAGAAGCAGACTTGAGCTGTGTGTCTCAGATCAAGACCAAGCTGTGTTTACAAGTTTTCCTAAAGCTGCAAAGGTAATGGGAGTTAGCAGGCTGATGTTCCACAGTACTCCCTCTTTAAAAAAGGGAAAGGGAAATACTCCCTCTTCCATAAATTGCTTTGCATGGAATAGTAAGAATATTATCATGTGTCAGGATTATCTCATGTATTAGAATGACATTTTTTAAAAGTGACTAGAACACAGCCACTGAGTTGCTCCTCTGCGTTGTAGCACCACTGTACTGTGGCTTTGCTCCTCTAGTCTTTAAGCAGGTCACAAGAGTCTGTAAGATGTTTTAATGCAGCCCAGAGAGCAGCTGCCATTTGAAAATGAGACAGGTTAACATAAAATACTTGAGTAGGTAAGAACTGTTGTTCTGGTCTCACCTGTCTGACTTTGCCTGAAATAAATTAGGGAGTACTTGCACATGCTGCTTCATCAGCGGATCAGGAAGGAAAGTGGTCCTGAACAGATGGAGGCAATAACTTCTCCTGCCAGTGCAGCTGGGGGAGGATGTCTGCCTGCAACCAAAGGGACTTACCTGTACCACAGCTACAAATAACTCCAGGATCTCGTTACGGTCCAGTTTAACTCATTAGCGTTGACAACCGTGAGCTGAACTGTTGTTGCTAAGGCTAGAGCCTTGCACTGCCTGGGATTTGTGGAGGGAAGTACCTTTACTTTGTGAATTTGTGACTGTATAGTTGAAAGTACTTGGGGTCTGTTGACTCATGGAGAGTAACATCTGTAGAAAAGTATAAGTGAGTGACTCTGCCTTGTTTGTAGTAGTTGGGCCAACTACTTATAACAGATCTCAGGGCCCTTCTGTGGCATTTTTTGCTGCAGTTCCTTCAAGCAGCAGATCTGTATTGTATTGAGTATCAGCAGAACTCAGAGATGGGCATTTCTTGAAAGCACCTTTTTGGAGAAATAAATCATGTTTCTAAAGCATCTCTCCACCTTCAAATGTGAGTCCACTAAAAATAAGCTTGGGTCCAGACTTGGTGCTGGTAGGTTTCTATTGCTATTTTCCGCTACAATGGAAAGCAATTTCCACTTGAATTTGGGAAATCTGAGCAGTTATAATAGTATCAATTACTCCAGTGACAAAGTCTGGAAGTAATTTTGGTCAGAAATTGAAAGTCTCTGTTCATAATCTCATCGTAAAACTGTAACAGGTACTCAGTGCTTCACCTATGGAAAAGATAATGACTTACACAGCATCAAAAATTGTTTGACACCAATATACATTGCTGAGTGAAGTTAGTGATTTATAACATTGCGTGTGAGATGTTAGTATCTAATTTACTGCATTAATCAGTGAATACCAAATCAGTTTGCAGATTGCATGTAGATCAATTTAATCTGTCACCTTAATTGTCAGTGAAATTTTTAATGTTGAGTTTACATTAACTGTTTTCCATACTGCTTCTCACTGAGAAAGCAATAGCAGCGTAATACCTCCATAGTGCTCATATGAAACTGTGCAGGCTTCATGGTTGGTTTTTGCTACTCTCCAAATCTGAGGTTCCCTCAGTTAAATCTGTGTTTTGCTAATATTTGCACGTTTTAATACATGCCAAATGGAGAGAATGTTGTCAGTTCTGTCAGTGCTAACATGATAAAAAGTTGTCTCTTTGGTGCACTGTCTGAGTGAGTAGATTTCAGGGGACAGGACCAAGCTGAAATGACCCAGGGCTTCCTCAGACAGATGCTGTATTAGCACGTGGTGACGACTCAAGTGATTCTGTCATCCTCCAGCCTCCATGTGTTACGCAAGGGTAAGCAGCATCTCCATTTTTATTCTAGGTTTGTTAAAAACACAACTTAGTGCCACAAAGCTGTTCAAAATCATTAGTAATAAGTGTTTTGACAAAAAAAAAGTAAGGGAAGAAACTAAATTCTAACACCTTTTCCCTGGACTTCAGTTTTTTTATTTGAAACTATGTTAAAAGGCATAAAGGAAGGATGAAATATCTAAAATGAAACAAATTTTGAACAATAACAAGTTTCCTGGAGCTAGCCAATCTTTTATTTCAGGTCAAATAAAATCTTTTGGAGTAATGCTGAGCAAACATTTTTCTTCTGCAGGGGACATTTTCATTTTAGA
>NW_009190850.1:14808-22592 GCF_000690835.1 Fulmarus glacialis | reverse complement strand
TCTGTGCGAACAAAAATATGCTATTCACGTAGTGCTAGTTCTAAACAATAGCGAGGCCACATATCCCCCACAAAGTGTTACTTCTTTCTGTCACGGGCAGCGAGATGGAAGCTTGAAGAAGTGAAGAGACTTATCCAAGGTCACAGCATCAGAGCCAATTTGGAAGTCCTGACCATCAGATTCCTTATTTGATAGGCAGCATTTCTGAAGGTAGTTTGCTAGCAATTCAAGGCCCCTGCACACACAAATGGAGTGCTGGTTTGAAGTACCTCAAAAAACGATGCTAGGCTGCTATGTTTTGTCTGTTTTGTGCTCAGTCCTTGGTTATTTAATTCTTTCTTCCTTTTGTTGTGTATTGGGAAAAGGATGCCAGGCTTTTTATTTCTGAGAATACCCTGGATGAGCTGGTAACTTAGTCATGGTCTACCTGGCAGAGGCCTAGTGACTGCTGTGAGATAGCTTTCACTTCTGCTTTTTGCTAGCAGAGATGAACAAAGTCGTCCAGAGACCTTCCCAGCAGGATTGTCACTGGACTGAACAGGAGAGGGAGGCAAAATGGACTTAGGATGGATGAGTTCTCACAGTGTGGACAAAACTTGAGCTGCTACTGTCTGTGCTGAAACTGCTTCGCACACAGGGGGGTGATAATTTGGATTTGCCACCCTATCTTTGCCAGCTCTTAGTTTGCTTGGCTGTCCTACTGTTCTGCTGAAAACCTTTCAGAGAATGCAGCGGCTGTTGCCCATAAAGACCTGGCTGCTGTGGACACAGAGGCCTCTGAGCTTTCTGACTATGTTGCCGCCTGTGGGACAGTGGATAATTGATTTTATCCGTATTAGATTCTAGGGCAAGGCACTTTTATCATCTTTGCGATACCTCCTTGACAAACAGTTTAAAATTATATTGCTCACTAAAAAGCAGCAGTAATTACCTGTGGGATGGGAAGGAAGGGCATGATCACAGTAGAGTTGAGAGCCTTTACTGTAACTACTGCTGCATAAGAGTCCTGCTGCTGTTTATCAAGAAATCCTGGAAAAGGAGGCAAGGCATTTTTCCTGGTTTAAGTACAAATTCCTGGGCAGTTGATTTTGTTGATAGTATTTCACTAAACTTTCTGAATGTAGATTCCCTATGCACTACGGGTTACATTCCAGGCTTTGAGGTACTGCAGTGATGTGAGTAGTTGGCCAGTGACATTCATTATAGCTGGTGAACTGTGTCCACATCCCATTAAGTTAAAGCCCCGGGAGGGCTGGAAGTCAGGTATTTTAACTGTTCTTTATGTAAAAAATATATAGCGGGTATCTAACACCCTTGCATTCGGTATAACTTAACTATACCACGGAGAGGACCATGGGCAGCTTAAGATGAATGGATGTACAAATACAGAGCAACCAGTGGATCATAGTAAAAAACAGGAAGAGTTTGTGTTCCCTAAGATGGCTGACCTCCCCAAGATGGCCGCTGCTCAGAGATAAGACTAGATGAAATGCATACGAAAACTAATGTTAATCATTATTTGGTCTTTTAAATTGATACTTGAAGACCAACTGTAGACACATGTAAACGTAAAGTACCTTTTAATTCTCCCCTAGTCCATTTTATGGCCAAAAGGAAGTTTGGTGGTTCTTTTTTATTATTCAGTGTGTTTGTGCTGTCGAGTGAGTCATGTCCAGTACAGCGTGTTAACTGTAACCCTCTCCTAAACTGATGTTTTTTTTTCCAACATCTTCTTTGAAACTGCACCACAATCCAGTAGATCTTTGGTGGAGAGTATACAGAATTTCATTATTTCCTGAAATTGGTTTATATTTCTCTTTTCTTAGTTCCTTATATGCCTTAACTGTTTTTTTATTCCAAGTCAGTCAGAATACTATGCATGTATGGCTGGGTTGGGTTCTGTACATCATTTCCCTGTGCTCTCCTCCTCCTTCTGGTCCTCCCCATAATTACTCATGTGTAGCGTACTACACCTGTTTGCCACAAAACCAGACTAGCCCCATTTACTTTGCAGTGGGGCTAGCAACCCCTGTTTCATATTCTCTCTTTATTACTTGTTTTGTACCCAAATGTTTATGTTTGCTAGGTCTTGATGAAGAATGAGCAGTAAGCTGTGTGTCCTCCTACTTCTCTATTTTGTGTAATGAATCATTTTGCAGTTATAAAGGGTTTAGTTATAAAGGATTTGTCTGCCAGGAAGAGGTACATTTGCATTGTATAAATAGATTTATCTAGAGACAACAAGGTGTTATGCTTTGCTGAAACCTACCCAGCTGGGAGGAGCATTTTACATAATAACAACAGTAGCAAATTTGTGAGAATTTAATACTATTGCTGATGCTAGTTAAGAGAATGATTAATGGCCAACTGAATCAATTAGCAAAATGGGGGGAAGAGGGGTTGGAAGAACCTTGAAGGGGAGCTTGCACTCAACAGAAAGCCTATTGACAAAGTGGATATAAAGGAATATTTTGTGTTGGCATACATTTTACAGTGCCAAATTTGAAGATGAGAACTGTGAAAGAAACGACTGTCACTTCTGAGTAATTGTGTAAAAATCTTCTGAGAGTTTGATTGCACAGTCTACTCGCTGAAGGGTAAAGATCTTAAAGAAAACCTAGATTATAGAGACACGTAAGACATGTTCTGTCTCCTTGATCTGTCTTTACACATAGCAACTGTTTTATTAAGATTCCTGTCAGAGTATTAAAAATAATAAAAAAGCCATTTTAATATTATTTAACATTTGTCTAGCTATTCTATTGTGGCTAGCAACCCACAGGCATCTCATACTCAGGGCATGGTAATTCTGAGTAATGATATTGGTCAACTCTTACAATTCTCTCTGCACCTCAGTATATGTATGGGAAAGAGATCTTGCATGGAAAGCATTACCAAAGTGTATTTTAGCATGCCACAAAACAGCAGAGAGACTGCCTGAAACCTCGGTGGTCGTCTTGGAATTGTAATGTCATCCCTTCTTGTGTTTTTTCCCTAATATCTTCAGTATATACCTTGGTTTACACAGAACTAATCACTGTGTTCTTTGCTGACATCTGTTTTTTTTCTGTAAGCATTCCCAATTCATAAGTCTTCCACATGTTCAAAGGTTAGCAGAGATCCTCCGGCAGAGACGCAGACTCCAGGAAGGAATTCTTCTCCAGGCTTTTTTTGATGTTGAGGGCAGTTGACCTTCAGTAGCTTTGCCCCTGGGATAATTTCATTCAAGTGTAGCAAGGCCTTGAAGCACAGCCTGATACACAAGAGCAAAGAACTGCTACTTCTCCATCCCTTTGGACTGGCTTCAAAGCACTGAGATGTAGGCAGTTTCCAGGGCATTCAGCTAGAAGAGTCACCAGTGAGTCATAGCATTCACCAACATACTGTTGTTCAGGGAAGCGCGGGGGTAGGGTAACACTGCAGTGTTTCCTTTTTGCTTCCCTAGAACTGAAAGCTGGATAGCCTCCATCCGCATTAAGTCCCTTCCAGTGGCAAACCTGTTATGTGTCACTAATACTATTGCTCTCCCTCGCAGCAAGTGCTCATGTGCAATTTCATTTTGCTTATGCTTTGAGATTTTGAGGTAAAGTGGAAATTAGCTCCTTGATGACAATTTGTTGCACTTGCGCAACTGCAGAGTTTTGCAGATGTTGGCACAGTGGAGATGGGCACGACATGAACCTTTCTTCCCCAGCAAACTTCTGCTTCTACCTGGAACAGCTATTGCTCTTCCACTGTGGGGCCGCTGCTTTGCACAGTAAAGCGTTTGGCTGTGATGTGAGGATGCATCACTGCACCCTGCTGAAAGGGACCACATACGCATGCTCGTGATTGTGCTGATTTGTGATATTCCACCCATCTCCCCCAGCAACTGATCTGCAGTAAGGCCATAAACCTTAATTTAAAACTGCTGACAGCTAAAGGAGAGATACTGCTTTAAACAGTTATAGAAGCAGAATTGCATTTTAGAAATGAAAAATATGATTCCTATCTAAAATGATGTTTGAATACAATTAAGTGTCATACCTCTATTTGTGTTTTTCATGGCAAGGCATACAAATGTACCTCTGACTGGTTTGGCAGTGCTAAAAGCGCATGACTGAGATATTACTGAGCTGCTACTATTGCAGGGTTCAAAAAGAGGTTGTATCTGACCTGCGTGAAATCAGCTCTTGATGAGCCAAGCAATCTTCTCCAGTCTCTCCTTTCTGTGGCTTTTTTCTCAGATCTGGTCAGCTTCAATCCAACTGGTAGAGGTTGGAACAGGAGTCAGAGAGTTAGTCTGGTTTGAGCAATTTACAGTCTCATTTCATTGAAATTGGTTGGTCTGTGCCTTACTTTCCTCATCTTTAAAATGTTAGTGATGTTTTTCTTGATGTGGTGTATTTAAGAAATAAGAATAGGCAAAAAATGCACTATGTGTAGTGGCACTGTTGGTTGTGCCTGGAATTGAGGAGCCTAAACAGGCAAAGATAAAATTTACTTAAGTAGTTGGAAGTGGATTTGAACTCAGCCTTCTAGGAAGCAAAATGTGAAAAATTACATATATTTCTTATTTAATCAACTCTTACAGTTTACCCAAAAGGAGGCATGCATGAAGTTTGGAAGCCCTATTTTCATGACTTGTCTCGAGTAGTCTTGTTTTATTTTATATTTCGTTCCATGTCTGATGTTGAGAGTGGACCCATGTTAAATCTGCTCCTGTTGTCTATAAATAAGCTTAGAGATCTTAACCACCTCATGATTTTGTTAGCGTCTGCCGCATGTGGCAAGCAGCATTCATCTTCCAGTGAGCTAGCAATCAGTCTGGCCAGTGTTCCCCAGGGGTAAGGCTGCTGGCTGATAAGAGCTGGTCTCCAAGCCTATTCAGACCCAGAGAGGTCTGATGGGAATGGCAGAGCTAATAATAGAAGTTGGACCTTTTTATTTTCCCTCTCCAAGGTTTGTATTTTGAAAAATTCACAGAAAATCACAGAAAGGGTTTTCTGGTCTTTTTTTAACCGGTTGCTTACTGTTACAAATATAGTAATCACTGCTTTTAGGAGAGGTATGAAAGCTGGGGGTGAGGGGGGTGGTGTTTTGTTTTGTTGTTTTTTTTTTAATCTCACGAAGATGCAATGGTACCTGAGAGAAAAGGGAATCAAATAGCAAATGCAGTCTGATATTGAAACAAGGGCAACGAAAAGCAACCAGAAGAAATGAGATTCGGGATTTTAACAAAATTACTCCATCCCATTATATTGTTCAGGATGTTCATATTTAGGGATGAAAACCTTAAAGATCTGCTGTGTGAGATGAAATAAAAAAAAAAATCCAATGACTATGCATACACAGTGTTTTATAGGTATTTGGGAGTAAGTATTTTCCATCGCTTTTGGCCCTTTTTGATTTTGTAAATACCGCAGAATATGTAGGTACCACTGCATGCTGGAAAATCACACTTCCTTGTAAAATTCACTTGTTTACTTGCTTACTATTAATGTTTGCTGTTGGAACTGCTTATTGATTGGTAAGCAAATCACAGGAAAAAATACATATGTTACCATGAGCCCTAACAAAAACAAAAAAGCAGCTAGATATTGTGCAAGATTAATAGGGAAAAATATTTTCATGTCATTTGTTGCGCTCAGCAATTATTTGCTGTCTCAGGAGCTATGAAGATAAATATTAGATCCTCAGTCAACTTCCCTAATTGAAAAATGAGAAAGTGTGAAATAACTTTCTTGTTCCACATTCTTATTTCATTATAGTTTTAAGGAAGCTAGTTGTTTCTGTAAATTCAGGAAAGCTACATCACACCAACATTAACGTTGGGAAGTCATTCAATCAAAAGGTAGGAAAAGTAACTAGACCTGGTCAAAAGCATTTCCAAGAGAACGCAGACGGCCTGGCTAGTCTGAATGCTGTACGGCTCTGTAGAAAGTTCATGCTACTGAAACGTGGCAGTGAACAAGTGCCGGCTCCTCAGGTGTGCTGTGAAGCTTTCTTTGGTGTAAGCAATCATACTGGCATTAGGGCAAGGCTGAAGGAGCAGATGTTTTCAAATTTGTATGCTAAGCATGACATCCCTACTTTGAAACAGCAGCAGCAGCAGAGAGGGAGAGAACATTAGAACTGAGCTGGCTGAATTATTGACATGAGTGAGTTCCAAACCAGTAAGTTTCCACTTGAGTTTCCTGCCCAACATTTTACCTTTGTCTGAAATCACATGTTTTCAAATTTCTTGGGTTTATGACAGTATTTAGTTATGTGTTGAAATCTCTTAAGTCAGTATTTCCAACCCAGAATTGTTTTGAGACTTCTGTTCGGTGAGAAATTTGGGCATTTTTTTTTGTGGTTAGATACATTTTGAAATGTTGACATTTTCTGTGAAGTGAAAATTCTGTTTCTACATGGCTCTAATGAGCAAGACTTCTCGCCTTGGAGTAGCTCACTGTGGCAATGCTGCGCCCTTAGCATGCAGGGCAGTGGGTGCTCCCTCAATGGGAAGTTATTTACTATCCTCTGTCCTGCCTTCATCAGATGTATGACCCTGTTCATTTTATACCATAAATTACTCAAACTGCACTGTGAAGACAGAGTAAATAATTTCCTTGTAGGTTTTTTCATGGCTCTGTTATCATAACATCTTAGTTCCTTACAAATGTTCATGAAATGAACATCATAGAGCTCTTGTGATGAGTTTATTCCCATTTTATGTATAGGAAGTTAAATAAGAAGATTAAAGCCAATTTATGTAACTGGAAAAATGGGCAAGCTTTCAGGCATATACAAACATGGGCTGCTTTTTCTCCCTGTATCAGGCAGTCTAATAAAAAGAGATCGCCGCCTCCTACAAATGTGGCTTCGCTTGCATCCTTAGGCAATGACAGCAACAGTAATGATGCTGTTACAAAGATTAAAGCCAGAAATTATGAAGTGTTGACTAATTTTGGCTGCCTGGTGTGAGAAACCTGGAGTCCAATCTTTTTTCAAAGCGTTTTTTGAGGTCATTGTGTTTTCCAAGTATCTCTCTCACTGGTCTCATTTGCAGCTGCGACCACTTGGCTTCTCTGCAGATCTGAATACAGGTGTCCTGGGGTGGGTGGCTGAAAAATGAGGGCAGTGTAGCTCACTGTGAAAGTTTTGATTTATGTGATCTGCCCTATATCGTGTTGGAGTTCAGTGGCCATTTGCCAAGGATGGCTTCAGTTCCCTTACACATGAACTCATCTTTCTCTTCTTTCATTTTCCTACCTCCTTTATTTCGTACCTTCCAACTTCTCTAATGGTGGAAGCAGGGGTATTAATGACTCGTATCAATAGAAAATTTACTTTGTCCTGGAATATGGCTATCCTCAGCACCAAGTGAGCCATCAGCCTTCAAATGTCTGCGCTGCTCTAAGGCTGGAGGGTTGGAGACGAAGAGTGAGGAAATAATGCACCCATCAGAAATGGCAAGTCATAGAAAAATCAATAATCAGAAACTCCTCAGAATTCTCACTATCCTTTTATAGTTAGACAGCAGCTTTTCTTTGTTTCACACAACCTTTAAATCCCCCAAATACTCTTATCTGTATCAGAAATAGTGTGGCCAGCAGGAGGACGGAGGTGATCGTGCCCCTGTACTCGGCACTGGTGAGGCTGAACCTCGAATACCATGTTCAGTTTTGGGCCCCTCACTACAAGAAGGACATTGAGGTGCTGAAGCGTGTCCAGAGGAGGGCAATGAGGCTGGTGAAGGGCCTGGAGCACAAGTCTTATGAGGCGCGGCTGAGGAAACTGGGGGCGTTTTAGCCGGAGGA
>NW_009190850.1:3967-14484 GCF_000690835.1 Fulmarus glacialis | reverse complement strand
CTTAATGATTCTATGATTCTATGATCTCTGAGTCAAGGCCTTGAACTCAAACCAAAGGAGGAGCAGATGCAATTAAGAAGTTAAGACAAATACTTGTGACAGATAAGCATTGTCACTGAGATTGCACAATCCCTGATTTTTAGTGGTGTTTAGTGGAGGAACGTTAGACTGCAGCACTAGCCCATTAGAAAATGTTATTTAAGAGGTGTAATTAAATAATAGGAAAGATTCTCGTTTTTGAAGGGTAGCACATATGGTGAGATAAGCATGGTGGAGTTCCATGGGTATTTGTTACTACATACTACATACATGCATTTAAAAATTGATATTTTTCACCGCGTGTGCGTACAGGGTCTTGCCCCGAGAACCATTGGAGTCAATTCAGCTGTGTCCGGCCAGACTCCTCAGGGACAGCCTAGAGAGCAGCTGCTTTTTGATAAAACATGCACAAGGGTGCACATTCACCCCGGGTCTTTGCAATTTCTGTTCATCTTATTTTGCAGAGTAGAAATGACAGGGTTTTTTAACAACAACCAAGTACTGTCCTATTAAGCTCTCTTGTTTTAATGTGCGCTGAGTGGGAGGGCTTTAACTGACTGTTGGTCCCAAAAGCTTTCGGTAGCATGAAAAATTATGGCCTGAGAAGTTGAATGTAACATGTGAAGGTATAATTATGTTCAGCTTGATTAATCCTGCATGATAATTAGGAGCGTAGCCAGTTTGCAAGATAAGGGATATCTTTGGAAATGCCTGTAAGAATTTCAGTCTTCCCTCCCACTTGGCCAGCTGTGGTGGCAGTAAGGTGAAGGTTCCCATTTTGCACTGATCAAACATCGCAATCTTTCTGGCCACGTTCCTCAGAGACAGATACGCCAGAACTTGCCAGCACACTTCGATTTCACTGCTGATCAAGGGAGGGGGGAGGAGAGAAGAGGCAACCCAAGTTGGAGAAAATCTGCTGAGGAGTGAAATACATCCCTTTTGGCCCCACAGTCTGAGCAGTAAGTTGCTTATCCTGCGTTAGGTTAAGCCACATGTTTTTCCTCTTTCGTGCTATCCGCTACATGGAAACTTAAGTCCAAAAGCATGGGCAGTCAAGAGCCCAGGCTGCCATTTGTGTCCAGGGTCTGGTACTGGATTTGAACACTGCCAAGGCTGGACTGTGTTCAGAAGCAGGACCTGTGAGGTACAAAGTCAGCACTTGTCCCGCAAGGAGCTGTTTGTTTCTCCTTTCAATTTAGAGCCTGAAATGCCATTTGTTTAATGTTGCTGTTTAAATAATGATTTATAAGACTCCAAGCCAGCCGTGGTACAGCTTAATGACTGCTATAATTTATGGATGCCACTGGCTACATAAACATTGCTGTAAATATAAAGGATGTATCCCACAAATTTTACTTTGATACTTATTTGATACCATTCATTTTCCTTTCCTTACACATCATCTGTGTGTGAGCTGAGGCCACTTGACTCAGCAATCCAGGTCATTCTGGCTCACCTTGCCAGGAGTGATTGGGGCTGGGAAATGAAAAGATCAAATGTCTATTTTTGTAACAAAATATTTTAATTAAAAATTAATTTTCCTTGAGCTTGGATGCAAACACCTGCATCAAGTGGCCCATTAAAAGGGTCATTTGTATTTGGGCTTTTTTTGGTTATCTATTTGTTTTCCTAGTTAATCATCTCCTTTATCCAATTCATTTTGCCTTTGTGCACACAGTAAGCAAGCAAACAGGAGACAGGAATAAATCATGCACTGTCACAGAGCCCAGCCATTCCCCAGGCTGCAGCTTTGCTATTTGTGTACTCTAACCTATACATGGAGCATGTATATACGCGTCTAATGCAAATCTGAGCTAATTCAAGCCCCGTCTCCTCAGAGATGAATAAGCATGCAAATCTGCTGCTTTGTTTTGGAGGAAAAGCTCCTGGAATTGCTTGATGTCTAGTTGCAACTGACAGCTTTTAAATACCACCGTCAGTTGACTTCAGGAGATTTGTGCTCCTGGGCTACAACAAAGACACCTGGGAAGATAGTAGGTGCTCTCGAATGCCTTGGTTCCATTACAATTAGTGTTAATGCAGTCATATGCTTGGAAAACTGAGTGCCTTCACAAAGTTAAAATGAATTGAGTGAACAGAAAAACTCCATTGCCTACAATAACCCCTCCTCTGAATCTCTGCATATTGTATCCCAGCAGCTGCTGGGATAAAACATGGACATTGCTGAAAAGATTGCAGATAAACTGAGTGGGACATGAGAGCTGGTAATAAACGTGGGCATTTCTTCAAAACCATCTGTGGGGTAATTCAAAGAGACAAAAGTACTTCTGAATTTGAGTAGGACTTCAACATTTTTAAGTGTCATGATGTTACTAATCTTATGGAAGAGATAGTACCTTTTCTTTAGGTGGTACTTCAGCATCTCAGTGCCATATAGGTTCATTGCATACCCTTAGGAGAAGGGATCACCTACTGAGTTACCAGAGTTACTTCTTACAGTTTTCTAGCATCCATTTGCACACTGACCTGAGCCTGCTGTGACTGGCTTGTGACATGTGAAGAGCTTTGCTTCTGACATAGGGAAGGCTCTCAGCAGTGTTTCTAAAAGTGCACTTTTGCAAGGAGCACGGCAAGGCCAAGGAGGATGTCTTCTCATTGCCTTAAACCCTTACCAAGGGGCCTGCAGAAATTGTCAGCAACCAGCTCCGAGTTACTTGGTCTATTTTTTCTGCAAAGCTCTCCTCTGTAGTCAGCCTTGACCTTGACTGAAATACAAGGGCACTGTGCAGCCTGTATGCAGCAAGCCAGAATTGCTCTAAGGCAGTCAAAAAAATTGAGCTGACAATAACACAGAGCACCCTTTTCAGGAGCCGGGGTCCTTTATTAAAAAGGTTTGGCATGTATTCCCCCCACTCCTAAATTGATTTGCGCCATAAAATAAGCTTGAAGAGAAATAGTGGTTGTTTTCCTACATGCTTCATTAATTTTTAGTTTTGGCAGGCAATATAAATAAAAGTATCAAGTGCACATCTAATTGAATCACCAGTGATTCCCAACTCCCTGTAGTGCCAGAGAACATGATGTAGCTGCGCTGTTTAGCAAGCACAGATGAGTTAGGCAAACAATGGCTCACTCTGCCCAGAGGCTTTGGTTTAATCTTGAGCATTTACCCGTTTAATATGAGACAGAGCAGGAGTTGTTGCAGTGGGGAATTCACAGCACAGACCTCTTCATACTTCTAGGCTTGCCTTCTAGGAGTAGTGAACTGGAAGCACATCTCTGCAGAGAGGCAGGAAGGTTTTGGTGAATTGCATCTACACCCAGATTTTTGTGGAAGGGGCTCTTGCACTTCTCAAGCTTGGCTTCCTCCATACATACTGACTGTAGGATGTTGCTGAACTAATTCCTGCCTCCTCCAGGTGGCTGATCTAGAGCATGTGTCTCTTAGGACAAGTCCTTTTTTTCTTTTTTTTAAGTATCTCACTTGGCTACAATAAAAAAGACCTTGGGATGAGAGAATTCCTACATTAAGGAAAATGATACCCATCAGGCTGGATGATCTCTGACTTCT
Organism: Fulmarus glacialis; assembly: GCF_000690835.1. Taxonomy (NCBI): domain Eukaryota; kingdom Metazoa; phylum Chordata; class Aves; order Procellariiformes; family Procellariidae; genus Fulmarus; species Fulmarus glacialis. Next base: position 10,910 of record NW_009190850.1, on the reverse strand, counting down.
CAGCTGTCAAGGGAATCAAGTGCCTCCAGAAAAGGACAGTGCTAAGGGACAAGTACTCAAGATCATTTCTGAATGGATGATACTGGCCTCTGATTGTAATGTTCAGTGACCTCATTTCATAAGAGTTGGCTCCTTTCCACATTGCTAGCTGCCTTTTGCTGCTTAGCACAGGTAAAATGAATTAGTGATTCTGGTATCTTGGTAGATGTAGTCTGCTGTGGGCTCCCTGACTCAAGGGGAGGGGAGTGCAGGAGCAGGAGTAGCTATAGAAGAGAAAGAAAACTGCAAGCAGAGATCAGACTGTTTTCTCTCTTGCAGAGAGAATATGATGTGATACATCCAACTCATAGGTAATACATGTTGACAGGAGGGTGTGTTGAAAGCTTGTGTTCTTTCCAAACCATGTAGCCATGTTATTCCTGAGCTAGACAGAGAGGATATCAATCTTCAAGACTGTCAGTCTAGCAGTAAATTCACATACAATTAAAAATCTATCATGCATATTGTGGTGTTCTTGAGAAGTACCACAGAGCAGGCTGCAGGATTTCTACCCTCTTTTCAAGGGTCAAAGATGCCTTCCAAGTCAAAACACCAGAAATGCCTGGGAACTGAAATTCTCTGTTAGGTGGACCATTAGATATTTGACAAGATTAAACAGGTCAAACAAAATAAAATAATTACTTTATCAAGTAATTATTGGATTGAGAGGATTTCATGAGGTGTTCTCCCCTTCAGTGTTATCCAAGATCCTATGACATGTTGGTTGAGAGGAAGGCAATTCAGTAATCTAAAGTGGGTTTTGTTTTCTTTTTTTCTAGGATCTGCTTCTGGCTCAAAAATGGCTCTGGAGGGTTCCTTCAGCTGCTGGAATGGAACGGCGATCAAGCTGGGGCAGGCGTGTGACTTCATCAGGGACTGCACTGAGGGAGAAGATGAGGGAGATATGTGCAGTGAGTAAAACCAAACCCCCAGGCTGCATCCTCCTTTTCCAAAAGCATTGATTGTTTTGCATTTTAATGCCTGAGACTTCAGCACTAATAGACTAATTCGGTACTATCAAAAGACCAGTATCCTCCATAACACATGCAGTTTCTCTGGATGTCTGCCTGGAGTACACCATTTGGTATGTTCCTGTACTCACCTGCATTAGTTCTGCAGCAGGTTCTTAAGATGCTCTTAGTGCTTCATCTCTTCTAAGGTCCTGATCAAAAATGCAAAGGAAGTATATACTGAATAGCTAGATGCCTTATAGGATTATGAAATGTGTAGTTTGTTAGAGCTTTTAATCAAAATGTAACATAGCATGAGGCAGAAGGGAGAGGAAGGAGAAAACTTCTAAGATGAAAAAGAGCCAGTAGCTTGTCTTGGACCAACTCCTGTGTCTTTGTAATTCCTCTTGTTTTCTATCCTCTCTTCAGCAGTCAGTAGTCTAATAAAATACAGCAGAAGATAGATAGCAGCCCGAGTTTTCTGAAAACTGGCTGTGCCTGAATACTTTGTAATTGTGCTGCATAACCTAGATACTTTAGGACCTTCCTTTAACCATCTTGAAGATGCCTTATCTCTTTTTCTATACCTCTACATGTTCTACCTCCAGCATCTTCCCTTTTGCCAGTCTACAGATAGTTAGGAGTGGTGGATTGTCAGCCATATGGTTATCCACAGGGCAAATATATCAAGAAAAATAATCATTGAGTGTTCATCATTTACCAATTTAAAATGTATGTGTCACAGCTGATCTAGCCTATGGACTTTGGTCGACAAAGCTGCATTGATTTGGTATACAAAAAATGTGTTCCCTGACCAAAATATCAGTCCCAGCAAAAGCCTTTGGAATAGAAGAGGCAATTATTCTCAGTTTAGCTTTCATATGCAACAGCTAGAGCAGGGTAGAATCTGGGTAAGGTAATTCAAACAAGCTGTGTTGATACAGGTGATGTCTAGACTAACAGACCTTTGCGTTTCTAGCATAAACTTAACATAAGAGTAACACACAACTTCTAGCAAATTCCAGTTCTTTGCTGCTAACAAAGAAATAAAGTAGCAGATTTTATTGGTGTGGAGAACAGCCGTTTGACCTGGGATCATCTAGTAAACTAGTTAAAAGCTTGAAATGATATGCTTCTCCATCATGTTAGACACTGGTGTCTCGCCCATATTCACATATCAGGCAGCTGGCTCTGCTTTTGCCCCTAGCTGCCACCCTGTATCCTATGGTGAGCCAGTTGGTGAAGTGACCAATCCCTCTCTCACATACGCTATCCACAGGGTTTGGTTTGGTTGCGTTTTCCCCCTCCATGCAGCATTCATCTATAGCTATTTGCATAAAGCAGTATAGCACTTACAGTTCCGTCAGCAAAGAAATGTTCTGAGAATGTAAATGAGAAAATATAAAAAGCAGAACATATTTAACCGCCGTTTAGCAGAGTGTCACTCCCTAGCTTGAGGAGAAGACCACACAGCTTGTTTTCAACCACAGGTACTGGGAATGAGAGTTCTTACTCCCAGCCAAAAGGCCTGAAAAGCACCATCTTCCACCCAAGCAACAAAAAAGACTGGCTTACCTTAGCAAGAGCTCAAGTTGTGGGTATGTCTGCTTATCCACTCACAAGCCTGCTCAATTCTATGGCTGATTTGTCTGCTTTTGCCTCTTTACTATGTTGAATATTGTTGGCATAAGACTTCTTACACAAAACAGAGAAATGATCCGATGTTTTAGATGTCAGTTACATCTGTATGGCAGCCCAACACAAAACATATGTCATCTTTCAGGATTTCAGTTGTCATTTTGCTCCTGAGCAACACGGATGTTTTCATCAGCTTTTTGCAAGTGTGACAAAAAGTGATTCAGATCCATAAAGCAGAGAAAGGGGGTTCCCAAATGCTTCTGCTTACACAAAAGAGCTGTCAGAAAAAGATGTAGCCATGCTCAAAACTGAGGGGAGAGCTTTTAAAATTACCATTAACCAAAGGTTTCTATCTTTGAGCTTCAACGAGATGTTGGGGTTTTTTTGCTTTCACAGTTTTTTAGCTGTGCAGGTACTGATTTTTTTTCTTCCCCCCCTCCCCTTCCTATTCATTTGATTTTTTTTCCTTTCTTAGCTGAAAAAAAATCTCCCTAACGCCAGCTGTTTGTTATCATCTCTTTACTTATTAATGGCCAATGAAATGTCACGGTGCTTGTTCTGCATGCAACCAATTAGTCTGTGTAGAGAGCGTAAAATCAGAGAGGGATGACCCCTAGAGAAAAGCATGTTGCTGTTTGTCATAGTCAAATATTCTTGCAGGAGCAAAAGACAGCTTCAAAGATGCAGGTGTGGAATTAGATGCCAAACTGTGTTGATTTGGGATCAGACATACAGATTTATGGAAGTGCCACACTGGAGGGAGGGGAGCAGAAGCATACTTTGCAGAAGCATACTTTGCAGACACACTTTAAGATTTCAGATTGTGGTCTTTGCTAGTAAATTCATGCTTTTATGGATTATAACTTACTGCAAAAAGTAACATACTTCCTCTTATTGTAGTAGAGGATTGTATATGTAATATAGCTGGTATGGTACAAGACAGAGATGAAAACTCAAATTATTTACTAATATAAATTGGCAGAGCTCTGCTTTACAGAAAGGGAGAATTTGTTTCAGTAGTTTTGTACTTCTCTTTTTAGTTAACAATATCTTGGATTTTGGTTCAGTAATCTTTTGTTGCAGGGCAGCAAGTCTGGGCAAAAATAAGTGTTTTACTGAAAAAAAGTGCATATACTTTTGGCTAGGCTGAAATTATTTTACTTTCTGTCTCAAATTCACCAAAAATTTCAGCCTGGGAAAATATTGGTTAATTAGTCAAAGCATGTTAGGAAAGTAATGGATATATTTAAAAAAAAAAAAAAAAAGGAGGTGCTGATAGTATATTTATTATTTAGAGACCCAGAACTTAGAGGATTCACCCAGGATATGACAAACCCAGGACTGATTCTTTCTTCTGCCTAAGTGAATTTGAACCCATATTTCCTATTTTGATGGAGAGTTTCCAATCCTGTGATCTGGAGTTCTGGTCTAGTTCAGAAGAAAAAGGGTTACTCAAGTCTCTCCTGAGGTTCCACGTTTTATCAATTTTACCTGGAATAGGGATTGAAAGTAATGTCCTCCATCTTTCAAATAAATCTCATAACCACTGGGTTATAGGGTAATTTTCACTCTTTGCCTCATTGAATATTTAAAGATGTTAAACACATTGCCAGGTGAGATAAGGAAGACTAGTATCGGATTCATGAAAGGAGTGATTCAGGCTCTGCTATGTGGTTGCAGGAGTGCATGCACACATCTGTCAAAAGACCAGATGGCAGCTAGAATAGGAACCTATAAAGTTTGAATTTGTGATAACATGAGCAAGTGACCAAAAAAGCATAGATAATTAATTCTACAGGGGCCAGTTTACTTTCCAGGCAAAAATGCATGAAGAAACCACTGGATTCATTTATGTCCTAGTGATAGATACAGCCCAGCAGAGTCTCCCTGCAAACAAAATGATGAAGTAGCAACCTGTTGCCGTGCAGTGCTCTCTTAAGGTTCTTGTCTTGCATACACTAATCCTTTTGCTTCTTTCTTGATCAAAAGCTGTACCTCTAGCAACAAATTCTAACCTCTGGCAGTTCTGAACTCAGCAAAGCCTTCTGGTATTGCAGGTTAACTCTTTGTTGACTGTGTTGAAAAGTATTTTCCCTTTTTGTGCTTCATTTCTGGTAGAATTTGACAGACCAACTTTGCTAGCATAGAGGCAGCCATTGAAACAAACTCATGTTTAAGATTCATGTGCTTCTTTTAGTTCCTTGAGTAGATGATCTTTTTGCCTTCTGAGATTTCCTCCTACATTTGGTAAAGGTCCATACATACCAGAGTAGACTTTTATGCTTGTGTCTTTTATAATATATGTCTGGAATTTCACCCAAAGGATTAAACTGTAGTATCTAGTTGATTTACACCTAGTTTTGAATCGAGAGTGTGCTCCATCCAGTTCATAAATTACGTCAGTTGCTAATTTTTCGTGTTATTAAAGGATGAAAAGTCTGCATTAAAGTTAAAAAAACCTTGAACTTAATTACCTTTCAAGCAAAATCTAAATCATTCTGAAGGCTTGAAAATATTTGGTTAGGAACAAGCTTAACACCCTACAGCTTTTCTCTACTTCATCACTCAAATAAAAGCAGAGACTCTTACGTTCTCACAGTGCTTCAATCTCACTGGATTACTCTATTCTCCGTTCCATATCCACAAGCTGCATTTTAATCTTACTGAGGTCTAAATTTTTTGAGGTTTCTGTCACTAATGATAATATCCAACATGGCAGGTTTCAATAGGTGTAATTCCTGCCTCCTCGTTTACTTGATTTTCCAATAAAGTCAGATTAGCTTTCCCTCATCAGTGCAGTGTCTGTGCTAATGTGAGTTTGAATTATAAACATTCAGAAAATTGAGAAGTACACGTTGATGGAAAAGTGCTAGCCAAAGAGCTCTTTGTGGAGTAGCAATATGTGGAATTGTAGGTGCTGTATGTATTCAAAGTGAGAAAGAGCAGCAGAGAAAATGCATCCAGTGCACGGGACATCTGAAAATTCATAAAAAAATAATTTGTGGAGGAGGAATGGAATTTTCTGGGAAAGTAATAGCTTCTTATTTATGCCCTTACTTGTTCATCGACAGTGAGCTTTTTCTGGCCTCCAGGCAGGGATTGCTACTTAGATGATGACTCCTGCTGCTCTGACTTGTTTACATCATCCTAGATAGCGTATGGCCATGAAATGAATTCAGTTGGACACCGAGCCAAGCTGTTTCAGTAGGAATTCAGGACACATTATAATTTGTCATTTTCTTTGGATCCCAGCCTCGGGCTGCGCAATGAAATATAATCAAGTTCTGTAGAGGGTAAAACACAGGGAAGCAACTCTCTGCTTAACAGCTTCATGTTTAAAGACTAGGCTGAATGAATTTGGAGATTTTTAAAAGGAAAAACTTGAAAAAGCCTTAACTCCAGTACAGGTTTTGATATTTTCATAACAAATTTGGGTGCTTGCAGAAAATAACAATAAAACATGGCTCTCACCTCCATGTCAGGTTCCAGGTTCCAATTTGGCCCTACTAAAAAGCCCCAGATATAAGATTTGTTTCAGTTTCCTCTGTGAAGTGAGTTGTGATTCAGGCTCCTAGAAAATCAAATACTTGTGGTCTAGACACTGCAGTTGTGTGTTCCCCAGCTGTTTTCTCAGGGTAGACCAAGGTATAGGTGAATATGCCACTGACAATGAATTGCCTTTTGAGGTGTGCGAGTCAAAGCTGAGGCCCTGTGAGCAGGTATTTAATTGACCTGCAATCTCAGCCAGGGGGTTCTGCTGATATTTAAACATTTAGAATGATCTGAGATTTGGATACTGGTGCCTCACTTCATAGATAAAAAATTTCAGAGGGAAAAATTCCTAATAATCAAAACAAAATCTGAGTTCAGGAGCTTCCTTTTCTCACAGAGAAGCTAATGAAATTGCAACATCCTCTTGCTTTCAGAGTTTGGAGTCTATCCTACATTTTGTAAGTCAAGAAATTTTTACTCTGATTTTGACAAGCAGTTGAAAGGAAACATTAATGTCCTGAATATGGGGGTTTACAATGTGTTGCATGTGAAATTTCATTTTTATCTTGCAATTTTAAACAGATCTCTTGTCTCATTTTCCTTTCTTTCAAAAAAAAAAAACGAACAAACCACAACAAAAAATCCAAAGATAGTTTTAGGCAAAGTTCAGGGGAACACGGAAGGAGAAAACAAATGTGGGCTAAACTGGTTTTTAGTACAGATTTGAGTACACAATGGTGTAAAAACTGTGAGAAGTCAGGAATATCATCATCCCTTTTACGGCTACATCTGTTCATCACAGCAGTTTTTCTGGTTTATTGGAA
>NW_009190850.1:0-3936 GCF_000690835.1 Fulmarus glacialis | reverse complement strand
TGCTGTGCTGAACAAGGGGGCTTTGTACTGCCAGCCCCAAGGACTGGTTAGTCTATATAGCAGGGTAAAATGACTGGTTGCTCATCTTTACTTCTCTTCTGGCATCTTTGATGCCTGATGTAACTCTATATTAAAAGGGTACATTTTTCTGCCAGGCTAGCTTTGTGCTCTACCTTTTTCCCCATAAAACCCAGTTTGTGCCCTTTTATTACTGGGAAGCCTTCTGGTACCTGGCAGAGTTGTCAGCCACACCCTGGGTGCAGAATCTATATTAAGGATCATTAGTGATTCACTAAAAGTGAAAGTCATGTTATAGTGGTTGTGATTTTACATGGCATTTTACAAGGTCTGTTTTCTGCTGGGGTTACTTAATAAGTATAGAGTCTGGCCTCATGTTGAAGAAGAGAAATGCAAAGGTAGAACTGGACAACAGTAGAAATTAGGGAGGCAGTGAGTGTTTATTGAGGATGATGAGAAAAATTATTTCATGAGTCTTGAAGGAAATGTGTGATTTGTGGCCAAATAGAGGATGTTCACCTATGGCAATATAAGTGTATGGCTCAGGGCAAGAGGAGCAGTGCTTTGCACCCTTCATAAGAGGAACTTGCAATGGAGGTAGAGAAGGAGATGAAAGCGGCATGAAGTTACCTTCTGCTTTGAATGAGATGACTATTACTTTAAAACTGGTTAATTTAAAGGCAAAAAGCTAATGTATCTTTATTGTTTGGAGCTGGAAACTTGCCTGAAATCCCAAGCCAGTGACAGAATGGGTGGACTTAAAAGCCTGAAAGTACGGCTTAAAATAAACTATCCTCTTTTCATCCATTCATCTCACCAAACAGATCCACAGGTGCAAAAACTGAGGCACAAAATGATTCAGTGCTTTACCTGAGACCGCATCAGTGCTCACAGAGAGAAGAGGTCACATTTCTGAGCTGGGCTGACTAGAGGCCTAGACTGTAAGGGAGGGGAATCATATTAGGAACTTATCCCTCTCCAAGATTTCCCTCCATGGAGTTGCAGAAGCAGTGGTTAGGAAAGCCATCTCCAAGGTGTAACCTTGAGTGGGTTTTACCTCTGGAGCTGTAGAGGCTTCTGTATTTAGGAGACTCCATAACGGACACTGAGATGTGTCCTCTCACTCGGATGCGTCAAAGTGTGGGGGGAGTCGCTTAGTCACAGTCTTGGGGTTGTTTCCCTTGCCACCACCCTCCCCGTGGTCAGGCACGCGCATGACTCCATACAAAAGGACTGAGTAGCTGGGCGGGTGCCCGCATGCCCTGAGCAACCCAGTCAGAACGGTCACTGCAGCTTCTCTGTGTGCCCAGGATTCTCCTCCTCAGCTCACCTGGGTTCTTCTGTATGTGTGTGTATGTCTTTCCTTCTTGCAGAAAATCTTCCCTCTGGCTTTTACTGTTCGTTTGAAGAAGGAGACTGTGGCTGGATGCAGGGCTCTTCTGCTTCCCATCCTTCTCCATGGCGGATTGGAAGCCCGGAGCACAACCGTTTTCCTTCAATACAAGGTGTGTGAGAGTAAATAGTAAGTGCAGAGAATGAACAGCGGAGAGCAAAAAACATACACAAGTGGTGGGGACAGGGAATAAAACACAAGGCACATTTTCCCATGTACTTACATATTCAGCCTCCAGTGAAACAAAAGCCATCTTTCTACTCTAAGTGCTTTGAGCAAAAGACTATCCTGCTCACTTTCTGTCTTGAGGGTATAGACTGGTACTTCAGGTCTCCACAACTGACACCAGATACTAATCTTAACCCTTTCTAAACAACTTCACACCAAATATTATCTGCATGACCCTCCTCCATATTGATCTGATTTTTTTTTTCCAATTTTCCTATTTACTTCCTCTGTTTCTCTGTTCTGCTTCTTTTTGCCCCTTTTCATTTCCTAATTTTTCTTCTCTTTGCTCCATTGTCCCTTGAGTTCCACTTCTATGTATAATTAGTCTATACTTGGTTCCTCTAGCCAAATCCTAGTAGTTAATTTTTAATCCTTCTCGTACAGACCGTTGAAGGCTTATACCTTGGGCATTGAACTGGTTGAGTTTTTGAACCATTGAATTGCTTGGCTGAGTTTTGGCAAACAGGCTACCTGCCAGGATAAACTTTTTCCTAATGCAATAATATAAATCATTGGAGGCAGTTATTGCTGAGGCACAGAGCATCTAAAGGGATACAATAATAACAGCAGAGTTAAAGGTGTAGAATCCCAACATTGCTTTAGAAAGTTAGATCTGGAGTTAAACATGAAGATTAAGATTCTCTACTTTTATGTGAACTGGTATAGACTACAGTGCATTTATGCCGTCTGATGGCTCAGCGCACAGTATTACAGACCACAAAGTGATGGAAGCATAGGTAAACATGAAGGCACAGAGCCAGAAAGAGGGTGCTGTGGGGAGCTGGCAATAAAGTGCTGCTGATTCATGATTTGTCTATGCTGTAGAGGCAATTTCAATGAAAGCCCAAATAACTGGGCTTTAAGTAGCGGTATCCTCCTGAGCTGGAGGGCAGAGCTGAAATAGTGCAAATACACACCTTTTCATGCAGAGCTGCCAAGGAAAAACCCTAGTGTTACTACTGCCTTGGTCCTTTTGTTACAACAAATTATTAAAGGAGCAAAGAGGCCTCCAGCTGCATTAATATTACTCTGGTATTTTGCCATAGTTGTATTTTGTTTTGGGATTGGCCAACATAAATATTCTCTTCCAAGTTACTTTTCGTTCATAAAAGATACGTTTTGTTATTCAGCCTTGCAAGGAGGATGAATCTGAAGTCATGGAGGAACAGAAGATAGCTGTAGGGGGAAGGTAGACAGACTTTTAAAATTTATTTCCTGAATATGTTTGTTGGGTGAAGCTGCATCCCTAATAAATTAAAAAAGCCTTCTGCTCCCTGGCATTCTCCTGTAGTAGGAACCAGCTAACATAGGTTCTGGGGATGTTTCACAAACCCTGAAACCAGAAGGTGAGTGCTGCAGTTTGACCTTTTTCCTGCTCTTTTATCCAGGTTGTGCACTCCTCCTTAACACCAGCAAAGCACCAGCAGTAGCAAACACTCTCATGACCAGCACTGCATTTCCAGCTCCTTTGAGGAACTCCCCCTGCGAGGCAAGTCCTAATGTTCTCTTTTCTTTTGCAATTTACAGAGCTTTTTTGTGTGTCTGACTCTGGTTTTCAAATAAAGGCACTAGGTCAGTAGAACAGGAACCACTTTCTCTGATGGCTTATCTGTAAAATATGCTTATGTAATGCCCCTGTGTGCAGGGGAAAGATATGGTTAGCTGCTTGAAATGCCACTAAATGTGCTCTGAAAAGCTTGGCATATCTTGTCCTCATTGTATGGCCTCACATGATGTATTACAGTCTTCATAGTTAGGTGTATATGCTGTAAGGGTAGGGCAGCCAGTGTTACATAAATGCAAAGAGGAAGAAGCTTACTGCATGAACAAACATTGTATATGCAAGATCCAAGAAAGGATAGGCTTCAGGACTGCCCCTGAGCTGCTCAGATAATACGGTGCATGCTTTCTCTAGCACAGCTGGGATTTGAGCTGGCAGGTCGTCATCATGCTGCACCTCAAACCTACCAGCCCTCAGGTAGACCTTGTTCATAGGTGCAGTGAAGTTAACAGCAGCAGAGATAAATACATGCAGAATGGAACCAGGTTCTTATTCAAGCAGAAAAGCTGTTGACAGTTGTAAGACACCAACTTAAGCAAGTATAACAAGGCTTGCCAACCTTGCACAAATGGTTGTCATTTCTGAGTCAGTTGTGCTTAACCCTTAAACTGCAGATCACAGAAAGATGACCTGTCTGCATCTTTTTACTCTAGTCTGTAGCCTCACAGATTATATTATCACTGACAGGATTTATTAATGACTTAGAACTTTCATAGAATCATAAAATCATTAAGGT
>NW_009190849.1:0-17471 GCF_000690835.1 Fulmarus glacialis | reverse complement strand
CCACGAACCCCTCAATCACCCCCCCAGCCTTGCCCCCAAGCTTCCCCAGCAGCCGTCCCCGCAAGCCGTTCCCTGCTCCCAGCCACACTGCATTCCCAAAACCTCCATTAATAGCCTGCCATTTTTTTCTTGTTTATGTTTAATTGCAAAATTAATTCAGGTTTTAAAAACCTTTAGCTCATCGCCTGGCTTGTTTGTTTTGCTCAGTTTATTCTGGAGAAACCTCTGCTTTAGAGTATTTCAGCAGAGATGATTTCTCACAACCTGCAGCTGACAGGGAAGCTGTAATTCATGAGCCAATACTGCTCCTTAACAATCTCGCACTCTTATGTGCATAATTTAAAAAAAAAATATTAAGAACCCCGTGGCTGCTTACAAAGATGTAGATGAACTGTGTGCCTCATTTGTGCTGTATGTACAGCTGAAAATCCCTTTTTAATTTGCCCTATCACAGTTAAATATTACTGTTCATTCAGCATATAACATCTTTTATGGCGGTACAACAAAAAAAATAATTTGGATAAAGAAGTACAGAAAAAAATTTCTACCCAAATCTCAGTGCAAACAAAACCCCACTCCTAGTTCATGGTACATAATCAAGGTTTTATTAATTCTAAATCAGCACATATATGTAGAGCTATAATGCAACCACTGGTTAAAAAAGGATTTTTTAGTGAATTAACAATGTAAGAATGCTAAATTACTGAAAAGACAAATGCCCAAGGAAGCAAATGAAAACTTGAGATGTAGCGATAAAAACTCCAGGCTATAGCAGTTGTGATATGTACCCAACATAAACTTGAAAATATCCATAAGCCCTGCCAGGAGTGACAGGACCTGGCCTGGTTAAAACAAACTGGAATGGATAGTGCTTTCTAAGCAGTGGCAGATACAGCACACTTACGCACGATAAGCTGTGCCGTACCCTTGTTCTTCCCGATGGATCTATGAGAAGCCCGGAGCACCACACAGAAAGCAAAGGCAGAAAGAGAAGTGGTTTAGTCCCAGCTGGTGAAAGCAACCCTGCTTTTCTCACCAGCCGGAGGACCAGAGCTTGCCACGTGAGAGCCGCGCGCGAGGGAGCCGGTCGCCAGCCCCAGCAAAGAGAGAATTCCCTCGTGCTGCGGGCTGCGCTCGCAGGATGGGGCATTGGAGGGAGGATTTCCTCCGCTGCCGCCTTCGCCGTGCAGCCAGAGACACGACGTCCTCCAGATGCATTAACCACAGGGGTGCGCGGAGCCGGAGCCGGGCTGCTGTGCCCATCGCCCCACCGGCACGGCCCGGGATGCACACCCAAGGGTGCTACCCTGTCCCCTGGGACCGGGACCGGACAGTCCTTTGTTCTTCCTCTCTCTATTTTGACTCAGCTATCATCATCTTGCTTCAGAGTGGTCAGATGACGTATGAAATTCAGACTAATAGCAACCGAATTATCTGTTCTCAGAACCTTCCTCTCTCTATTTTGACTCAGCTATCACCATCTTGCTTCAGAGTGGTCAGATGACATATGAAATTCAGACTAATAGCAACCAAATTATCTGTTCTCAGAATACTAACAGGTAACAGACGCTTTTTCTTAGTTGACCTGTTTCCCAAGTGACAGTTTAGGATATGCCACCAAGGCTGTGGAGCAGCCTTACCTGGGAAGAAATTCAGGTTAGTAGAACAGTGAGGTTTGTCATCAGTATTTTTCTTCCAAACCTCTCAAGATTCTTTGGCTTTTTGAATTTTCTTGCCACAAATTCTATTTCTTTCCAATGTTTTAGAATAAAGATGCAGTTACGTCTGATTGTGCAAGGGGTTGTCTGAGCGACACCCCAGCGGTATTTCACCCGTGCTGGTAAATCCACTCAGTGCAACAGCATCAACCTGCTTGAAGGTCCAAGGCCATTGCAATACCAATACGGTGGGTTTATACAGCCTGAATGGGAGCATAGAGAAGACAAAATGTTTCCAAAAATGCTGCTGGAGAAAAATGTGCAGTTTTCTCCTTCCTTTGCAAGACTCTAGTACTACCTGGGGGACCCGAACTTTTGTGGAGGATTGGCCATGGAGTAAAGAACACGGCCAATCTTTTTACTGCTCTCAGAAAAGCCACAGAAAAGTTGCCATCTGCATATATTCCCTGCGGACTTGTCAAGCCTTCCCAAGTAAAATTCCCAAATGATCTGTCCATGCCAAGCATGCTCCAGCCTGGGATGGAAGACCTGCCATTTGCCCTGTTACTGCAGCAGCCCCTCCCCAATTCCCCAGCACCCTCACCCCCCATGTCCTCAGCCACGAAGAAGGAATTGCTCCTCCGAAAGCAAAAGATCAGCAGGTTGGAGGAGCTGCAGGTGCTCCTGCATTGAGCAGCGGAACAATATTCCTCCATCTTACAAGGTGCTCCGAAGGTGGCTCCGCTGCCGCCTGGGCAGCCCCCGGGTGCCGCAGCAACAGCCATAGCAAAGCCCAAAAAGCCTGTTTCGGGAGAGACTGCAGCAAGCTAGTTCTGGCGAGGAAGGGTGGCAGAAAGGGAACGTGAAGTGGTTATCCAAGCTATGCATTGAAACCGTCAGGGTGAGACAAAAAGATTGTGTGAGGCTACAATTAAAGACTGAACACATATGCGGATGGGGAAGCTAAAGCGAAGGTAATGCGGCTGTGCTCAGGCCACAGCTTGCCATGCTGAACTTCTTCCATGGCCTGCTCATATTTTTATCCTCTGTCTCTTGTTTTACATTTCAGAAGTAGTCCTTTGGGGAGAGAGATCACCTCCTTGTTTGACATTTTGCGGAAATCAGTTTGCGTTTGCCGCGTACTAAATCTCCATTCCTCGGCTAGGGAATTCAGAAAAGTGCTTTTGCTGGGGACTACAGTCCTGAGGTTGTATTTTGTCCCTATAGAAGAAGAATAAAAGCAGGAGAATTCTTCCATCTTCTTCTCTCTTTCTCTTCTCCTTTGAGTTATTACTATTGGCTGTTTCAGGTTAGAGCTAAATATCTGTGTATATACAGATATATGTATACATACAGAAAAAAAATACTTATCAATCACTTTGAAATTTTGTTCTTTGAAAGTAGGCCAACAACAACATCAATTTTTCTCATCTACTTACGAAATAACTCCAAGGTAAAAGTTCCCAAAATTACAATAATTTCCTGCCAAGAAAGTCAAATTTAACATTTGAAGTAGCCACTTGTGCCACTTCTCACTTCAATAAGCACAGGAGAAATGCACGCCTACGTGGATTAGACAGGGCCTTTTTGAGGTGTTGGGATGGTTAGGTTTGGTGAGGTTTGGGATTTTTACCTAACCTAATATTTTATAAAAGCATTGAAAACAGTCTTAGGTTTGCACATGGATTATCTTCATTATATATTATGAAGTTCCAGGGTTCATTATTTTGGATTTCAATCAAACAACATGAAAACCTGTAAGAAAAATTGTAAATCAATCACTCAAGTCTTCCGAAGAAGCTGTACCAACCATTTGAGCAAAAGAGAGAAGATTCTTCAGTACCACACAAACTTTGTTTTCCTGGCACAATGCTGCAGCACGAAGAGGGACTGAGCCACGGGCACAGGCTCAGGCTCAGCAGAAACATCAAAGCGGCCACAGGAGCCACCCGTGTGATGTTCTGTGGGAGGAGAAGGAAGATGCTAATATTTATACTGAAATAAGAATACAGCCAAACATCTGTTTACCGCTTTAGGCCCTTATTGCATGGGATTTAGGCACCCAGATTTGAACTGTTCCAACCCACCCATTGCTCAGAAGAAAAAAAAAACCCTGAATTTTCACCAGGAAATCTCACTTTTGCATCATCCTCACACGTGCTGTTTCCGGCAGTTCCGTCTCTAACAAAAACACCCAAGCATTTCAGCTTTACTGCGATGAAATGGGCTCATCCCAAGCTGGATGATATCCAAGGGTGAGTGCACCCATTCCTTTTGGGGCTGTCTTTCTAATTCCTACACATTTCTGGGAGTTTAGCCACCAAGATCATTTCCAGTGGAGCTGATGTGGCCATCACCTCGGAGTTAGCAAAATTTGCAGCCACTGTTTCTCTGGGCAGCCCAGGATGCAAGTTATCCCTGAGGATGGGCATCAGTCTGCCCATGGGCACCGGTCCCCGTTGGCTTTGTGCTGCGATGCATTTTCAGCAGCGGTCCCTGGCATCCAGGCTGTTGCATATACGTACGATTCCTCGGACATCTCCTTACAGGATGGATGTGTGGTCCTAAACTGTCATCTGGCCCCCACACACAATCCGCCGGCGCAGGGAAAAGCTTGATAAACGCTTTGCACCGTACTTCCAGCTTGCTCCAGTTGCAAGGTCTGGGTTGTGTGAGGAAGCCTATGTGTAGAAACCACCACGTTCCTCCAAGAGTTAACATCTCAGCGCAGCAGGTTGTCACCCGCCCACTCTTTCTGCTCGTGTCCCTCACCCAGCAGTCTCAGGCTCTGGGACGCGGAGGATGGAAAGTGGAAAAACGATGAAAAAGAGAAATCTGTGCTCAAGTTGTGCTCCCCATAAACTGCCGTAATTGGATTTGTGAATCCAATTACAACTGTAGTCCAGAAGGCCACAGTCGAGCTCTGTATTGTATTTCTGAAACTGTGCAACTTGTGTATGAAAAAAGTGGGCAGAAATGAGCTAACTGCTTCTGCCTTGAAACAGCTTGAGAAAATACCTCCTGACCTAATTCTAACCTCACTGAATTCAACAAAATCAGAGCCTGAGGCGCTTCAATTAGAAATCCCCAAATATATTGAGCTAGGCTTTAAATAAGAGCAAGTTCTCTATTAGAGCAATTGCAGATCTCACATTGTAAAGGAACCAGCCCAACGCTCAAAAGACATATATAATTAGAAATAATTCAGCTGAGTTACAAAATTTTACTACTGCAACAGTTGACATAAGCCAAACAATATTGGGGGACAGCGGGTGAACTGCTGGCAAATAAGGAAGGTGGGAAAAATGAACCAAGCAAAATGAAATAAATTGTTAAAAAAAGAATAAAATGAGTAGGTTCATGTTGCTATGGTAGAGAAAAGTCCTGTCTCAAAAGTCTGTTGCAGCCCCTTGATGAAGCCAACACCTCTGTGCATAAAAGTGGGCCGGTCAGTGTAGCATGTTGGGCATTAAAAACATTTTTCATCAAGAGCTTTGGAGAAAAGAACCTATTGTAGGACGAGAGGAAAGTCTCTCTCCTGGGTCACTTCGTAGGGAGAAGACGACAAGCAGTGGGCAAACACAGGGGGGCATCACACAGGGGGCTCACAGGGAAGCAGCCTCGTCAGGACCGTCATTAATGCTCCAGGCAAGGAGATGTGCAAGGGGGGAAGCTTTGCTAATGTGACAAAGTTACCAAAATTATTCACTGTCAAAACTGAAGTTCATGAGCAAAACATTTCACAGTATGGAACCACTTGGCGAGAGGAAGGCTGATGGCACTCGGTGTTGATCAACCTAAGTAATGCACATGGGAAAAGCACGGCCCCCCTAACCCCGGGCACGGGTCTGGAGCCCCAGAGAGGGGGCAGGGGAGGCAAAGGGGTGCGGGGGTGTACGTCGGAGATGCTCGGCCCCAGGGCACGGTTTCCAGCCGGGGGCCCGAACAGACCAGCTTTGTTCAGCCTGGAAAAGAGATGCTCTGGGGCTGGGGTGTGACAGAGCAGGGAGAACAGCACTGGGGCTTGGGGGACACGGAGAGTAAGAGCAGTTTTTCATTGCACAGGTTAGAGGTTATCTTGTGAAATTATTAGGTATTAAGCTGAAAATAAAGCTTAAGGGGGAGTTAATCACGTAGTGCATAATTAAGTTGTGGAATTCACTCCCCCACAGACTGTTGCAGAAACCAAATTATAAGTAGTTTCAAAAGACCTAGACAAACTCGGGAAAAATAGATCCACTGATGGATATTAAGCATGATACGACTGCCTTTAAATTCCAAACAGCTGTGAAGAAATGCTAAAGGAAAAATCAAATTTTTTTCGTCCTTATAGCCTTTTCCTAAACTTTTTTACTGCTCCCTGTCTGAGAAGATATCCTTTGTGGGATATTTGCTAGAAATATCCCGCAAAGGATGTTTTCTCATGTAAAGTTGCTCCCATGATCAGTCCCCACTGATCCCAGCTGTGCACCGTTCTGATGGTGCGTACTGGCATGTGTCCGTGCTTCGTGCAGCCGTGCTCAGCGCCGAGTGCGGAGGAGCTTCTCCCGAGGGCTGCTGCAGGATCAGATCAGAGCAATGGCTTAGTGTTTCCTACAGAAAATATTGCTACTGCTCATACAGACTTATCCTTCTGTCTTCGAAATTCAGGCTGCGTAAACTACAGTTACCCATTTAAAAAATGAAAATAAAGTGTTTTCCTACACATTGATGACTTAGTGTATTCTGTACCTTTGCTTTCTAGTTTATAGTGAATTTTATTTTTTCCAACATTAGCAATTGCCAGGTTTTTGACATGCAAACAATATAAGGTTCAATTAATTATTCCAGCATGTAAACATGATTCTGATGGAGCCCTGCTTGTATTTCTAGCCTTCTTCCCAGAAACCAGGTGTTTCCACATCTGACAATACCATGGCCAACACACAAGGAAAACTCCTCTTAATTAAAACAACCTGAGAACCAGGAGATAAGCAAAAGGGCTACAACAGGACGGGGTTCCCATGTTGTCTTCCAAGTCTGGATTATTTACAGTATGTCACCAGCTTGAGGAGAACTACTGGAGAAATGCCACAGAAGGAGAGGGTCTGCAGGAAACTCCACCACTTTTGCTGACATGGCTGTAACAGGTGCCTACAGTCAGACTGCTCCCAAAATCAGAGCTGCACGGGGGAGTCTTCCTACCTGCAAAGACGTTTGGGTGGAAGGGAGTTATCCTTTCAAATGTCTGGTAGAAACAGAGTACTTCAGAGAGAAAACTAAAAGGCAGAGGTTTTTATGTCGCTTGATATAGTGCATGTGGTTTATATATTTCACAATGTATTAGAAAGAAACACTCGGTGGTATAACTTAAAGAAAATGCCTTTTTCCAGGCATATTCATATTTTGAATACGAGTATGGAATTATGTGGGACCAAAGGAAAATTGCAACGAGTTCTTAGAGATATACATCAGCAGACGACGGACACTTCACTTCTTCCCCTTGAAGGAATACTTTTGTGTGGAGGTAGCTGAGGTAGCTGGACCAGCGGCAAATCTCCAGGTGACGGCTAAAGGGGAAAAGGACTTTGTTGTGGTCATGCCGGGGACGTATGTTTGGTCCCACCAAACCAAAGGAATCAAGTGGAGGATCTGTTCTGGAGCCATCTGACAGAACTGTCTAGCACAGAAGAACTGGTGGTCAAGGGGAGATTTTAATTACCTCGACATTCATTAGCAAAGGTGTGCAGACATGCCACCAACCTTACCTTGAACCGGGCGCAAGCACAGAGCTCTTCTGATGCCCGTGGGGTTTGCATAGCACGGACGGTGCTTCTGCAGTGTGCTGGGTGAAACCGAGAGGTTTGGGTTAGTTATTCTGGTTTCCATTTCTTTTGCTAACAAATGGCTCTTGCCTGATGCATGTTTCAAGTGATAGAAGATAATCCTTAAAATCCTGAAGCATAAAGAAGGCAGAGGCAGCACGTGGTGCTTGCAAACCTGCGTAGCAAGCTGGCCGGGCAGCAGACAGCATATCTTTTGGGTATACATCTCTGGGGCAGAGGAGGAATTTGTTACAGCAAGGAATCCGACCACGCTTGTGAGCCTCCTGATATTTATCGCTGAAAAGCAGAAGAAGCAGAAACAAGCAACGCTCAGTCCCGAGCACGGAGCCACCGAGACGTTCCCACGGCCTCGGCCGCTGGGCTGCTGCGGGGAGGCAGAGGGGGGTCGGGGGGAGTCATGCTTCACCCCCCACTGGGACCTCAGACATGCTCCGGGGGGGACATATATTCAGATCTCTTTGTTTATACATTTCTCTGAAAACATCTCTCTGATATATTTTCTGTAAAATACATTCAGTACTCTCTATTTCAGAAAGTGAGAAAGAAGGGCCAGGAGCAATTCGCAGCTGCGGTTAAAATTTAGGCACAGAAGGGAGAAGCTTATGCCTTTTCCCTGTGGTGTTGACCTACAGAATCCGTGTGTGTCCAACCCCGGGGACACCAAAGTCTTTTTAGACAGCCCCGGTGTACCTCCATCTGACCATCCTCTCTATCTCGATTTTAAGTCCTCCTATACCAGTACAGTACCTGAATTTTTAGGAGCAGATGGAACATGAATAACGTTAAGAATGGGGAATTTTTCTAACCCAAGATGATTGTTCAGTACAAAAGGAAATTCTTTGACAAGACAGTCACAACTCAAAGGAGTGGAAATCAGGTAGAGATTAAAAACTTTGATTTGCACATACATATTTGAATCTGCTAATTGTGCCCTCTAGGAGCTGAGCCTTTTGAAAACAGTATTTCTTTATACATACATGAAATAATTCTTGAATATTTCAAACATTGTCTTTATGTATAAAGTAAACATATGTTGATCAGTTATTTCCAGAATAATGTGCCATCTGCTATTTGACAACACGTTCCTCCGAGTGTAGTGATTAGTGATGGGTGAAAGTGGAAAACCATTTTCTATGAAATTTTGCTCACTTGCAGACATTTTGTGCAATTTGCAATCCAGAAATATAAATCTTGAAAGATGATCGAGAGGTTATTTAACGCGACCCATGGCACTGGGTCAGAACAGAACATGCCGCCAGGTGTTTTCTAACCTGTTCTTGCAAACAGCCACTGGTGGACACACCATAGCCCCCCTTACCAGCCTCTTGGCCCCAAAATTTAAAAAGCTTTACCCATTCTGAACCATTTCTGTTGAAAATGAAGTTTGCATTTTTTTCCAGATTATTGCCATAAAATATTGTTACAGTGAAAATCAACTGGGAGCTGAAAGCTCATTTCACCACATCTCCTCAAACCCTACCCTGAGGACCCACCTGGGCTTGAGCATGCCATAAACAAAGTCCCGTACACCGTCGTGGTATATGGGATATACTGTGCTTCGCACTCTTGAAGCAAGATGCCTTTTAAGGGGGCTTTTTAGCCTGACATAATTTCATCCACCAGTGTTAACCATGCTCATGTGAAGCCCACGGTGGCTGGACAAGCCCTCCCTGCAGGGAACTCAGAGGACTCCCCAAACCCCCTTTCCAGCTCTCTACCAGTTGTGCGATGGAAAAGTCTGCTCTCTGCTCGGGGGGGAAAATGAGAGCTGTCAGTGTTTGACAAGTCAAACTGTTTGAACTTTATTTCAGATTAATCTGATGCCTGACTTAGGCAAAATCTAATCATTTTGTGGTAGGAAAGAATGATTAAAATATAACTGCAAGAAATGTTGACACAAAAATTCAATTCAAACTAAAAAGAATCTGTGTTTTAATTTCATAAATACTAACTATGACCAGGACCCCAGCATCGCCAGCACCTATCTGAAAAGCAAATTACGACTTTGAAAGATTTAGGTAAATAATCACTTCGGTTTTCACTGGACTAAATCACGGACAAGCTAATGTCCTCCAAAGCAAGAAGTGCACCTGCTTTCAGAGCAGACTGAACAAGACAGAGACATAACACGCTAAGTCTCAACAAAGAGATAGCCCAGCACGTTGGTAGAAAACTGGGGTGAAAACTTTTATCAGACCATACTGTGAAACACTCTCCTCATTTTTTCAACTATAAAAAAACTTGAGAGGCACCTGAAAAGCTCTCCTCATCTTGTCATCCTGAAGCCTGACACAAGAACAAAGTAGGAAGGTGACGAACCCGGAGCACACCACGTAAAACCCGGAATAAAAGTGCTTTTCTCATGTCAGACTCTCAGGGCTTCCAGCATGGAAGAGATGAAGAAAAAATGTTAGGAGCACCTCATAGTCCTCGCTGCCAGAGGAGGCGGGCACACCTAATGATACCAGCGTGGGCATCTGTTCTTCATTCACGGCCAGAGCAGACGGAAATCAAAACAGCAGATCCAATTCTGCCGTACCACCCGCTAACCTATCTCCATTTAAGTCAAGCTCGGTGGTGGTAGCCATCAACTGCAAATCTCACTTGACACAAATGCTTTTTCTGTCATGCACAGGTTGCATTAAAGCCTGTATGAGATGAACAAGGGTGGCAAAAAAGAACAGACCATAAGGAAATCGTGTGTCTCAGCTCATCATTTTGTGCTCACAGTTAGGAGACCGGGGTTCCTCGCAGCTCTTCACAGCTTCGGACGTGCAGGGTCAGGAGGCCGGTGGCTGTAGTGCTTTCTGGCCTCGTGGCTGTGCCTGTGAAACGTGGACTACAACACTGATGATGGAGGGGTTTTACACTTTTTTTGTCTAAAGTGATATTCATCTGTTGATTGTCTTATCCTTAGCATTTTTCTATCTATCTTATGTGTACCAGGAACATCAGCTTGTATCATGCTAACTCCCTCTTCCCTAATTAAGCACCAGTAAGTAGCTGGGCAAATGCTATGCTGCCTTACCCTGATAATTATTAGCTTCTACAGAAATGCATATTTCTTTCCATGGCTTTCATTTTTTCACTCAGATTTGCCCTAACACCTGTAGTTAGCAGGTACATAAATCACTGACCCTGTGCATGCAAGTCCTCCCTTCCCTCACTTTTCTCCTTGTCATTAGTGAGAACATATATATTTTATTTAAGGCATTGCACGCTTTCCCTTGCTTATTTTTCTCCGTATTAACTGAAGTGGCTTGTTTTGGAAAATATGCTCACAAACATCTCTGATCCACATTCATTAATCCTCAGCCAAGTTCATTAAACAGGTTTATAAAATCAGCAAAGCATTTTGTAGGTGGTATATGGTTAAAAATGTTGTGATTTCTTTCATCGAGTGACAGGAAAAAAGGTTTACAGGGCTGGTGGCATCGTGTGAAATAACCAGCAGCCGAGCAGGGAGGGAGACCCCCGGGGCGGCCCCGGCTGCCTCTCGTGGGCATCGCACCCCCCGCCCACCCACCTGCAAGGCAGACAGTCAAAATCACCGAAATACAAACCTACAAACACAGAAGCTCGAAACACAAGTTTGGAAATAATAAAAAAAAATGGGCCCAGGCTAGATTTATTTCATGGTTAGGAAACTGCAGAAAAGCAGATTTTAGCTGCCAACAGCGACATTGCAAGTGGATGATCAGGTCGTGTGTCCTCTGCTGAGACAACACCATATAGGCTTCATATAAATGTGTACGTGTATTTAAATATGACCTTATTTAAGTCAGCCACATACATTCTGTACATTACTGTGTAAATATGTATAGACTGTAACAGGTTCTCAAGCAAAACTGTCAATATTTCTGTATATTTTTGTCCACCAAGCCTCCGTGCCTTCAAATGTCTGGGCTATCACAATGCAAAAGACCACAGATAATCTGTAATGTGAGAGGAGCTAATCCAGCCCTTCATGTCTGATGTGCCAGATCCAGCTGTAGGTGCTGAGCTTTGTGGTTACTCATGCACGGGCGTAACGGGAGTCTCCTTTTCACTCCACCTCTTGGGAAGCAAACTGTGATGGACTGGGATCCCCGCTCTCCTCAGTTGGATGGCTTTATCTCTGTTCCTGGCACCAAGAACTTTGCCTTAGACCATCAGCAGACGATCTTTTTCTCAGCTCCCTAGTGCGTAGGTACAGCCATCCCGATGTACGAATGGGACCACGTTGCTCTCAGAGTTAGTGCTTGGCTCCGCTCACCCCGGACCCGTCCTGCCCCCAAACAGGGAACTTGATCTGAGATCATCTGAAAGATCCTTCCCTCCGAAATGCAGGTCCTTGGGTCGGCATCACCACCAGCTCACCTCTTGTGGAAGTGGAAGCGACCACCAAGGTGTTGGCTTGTTGCCATTGATCGGTGGGCTTTATCATTTACAGAAGGGAAGTTTTTAGACAAACACACACAAATTTTCCTTTTCCCACCTTTGACTGAGGGCTGTCAGAGGTGAAGAGCCCTCCTCTCCTGCTATTGCACGAGGGCCACAGCATTAGTTAGGTGAGCACCAACACATCCTCCCACTTTTCCATGTGCTAAGGCTCACAGATGCATTACAGAAAGATTTTCATAGCTGTGTGCCTTCAGGAAGGAAAGCCTGTAATTCTGTAAATGTTCAGACGTCCAACTCACAATAGGTTTGTCTGTAAATAGCCTGCCCTAAGCAGAGCTCGGATGAAGTTGTTTATCCAGAGGTACATGGCCATTTAGCACATCTCCGTTCAGGAGACATAACTAATTTGCCCTGAGCTTGTCAATGCTTCTCAGAATTACATTTTGATGTTTATCCAAAGTCGGAATATTTGTTGAATTTGCTTAGGAAATGCAGGGCTATTTTAAATGTGAGCAGCCCCAGATAAAGGATGGCTCTTGCAAAAGCAGCTCTGCTCTGTCGGCTATCTGCGGGCCCTGCACAAAGTCAGACGTGCCCAGGAGAGGTCAAAGTCTCTTTATCCAGGAGACACAAACGATGTTCCTCTCATGTCTTTTTCTCTTTTTTGTGCTCTTCTAGAGGAAAGCAAGCAAGCAGGAAGACTTAGAGCAGCAAATCTGTCGGGCTAGCTGGGAGTTCATCACAAAAAGGTCTCAAGGCAGGAAGAGGCGGTGGTGGGTGATGTCCATTCCTCCTGCAGCTCGGAGGACAAGCACCAGCCTTGACTGCTCTGGGCAACGGCTGCCGGAGCTGCAAACCCTGCCTGCACCGGGCGAGAGGTGCAGCTGGCTGCCCTGCAGGGAGAGAAAATACTCTGCTTAGGAGAGGGAAATCCACCCCCAGCTGTGGGCTGGCCGAATTTCTGCCAGGAACTATTAAAGCCCCAGCAGGTATATGCTACACAGCACGACACACGGCTGCACAGAGTTGCCAGGCGGGCGTCACGGGGACTCGGGATCATTGCACTCCTCGTAAAGACTTTCTTCAACGTGGGTATCTCTGCCTGATGCCTTGTGCCTCCTGTGTCCTCCCCAAGAGAAGATGGGGAAGGGAAGAGTAGGAATGGAAGGATAAGAAAGGAGGGGAAGGATGGGAAGGGTAGGTTGGAAAGGTAGGAAGGGAAGGGTAGGAAGATCAGCAGCTCATTTTCAGAGTCTATTAAAAAATGTATGTTTTTTTAAAAGCCCAAGAGGGAAAGTACCCTAGTCTCGCCGTCCTTGTCCCTGCTGGGCGCAAAAGCAATGCAGCACTGCGAATGGAGGGTGCTGGCTCGGGGAGCTCCCCAGCGCTTCAGCAGAGGAGCTGGGCCATGCAAAGGGATCGCAGCCGGGCTTTGCCGCTTCCTCCTGGGACGGGGCCGAGAGCCGAGGAGCAAACAGCCGCTCCTGGAAACCCGCAGGTATCCAGGCTGCCCAGAAATCCTGCCTCTCCTTCTGGCTCCTGCTACAGCTCACAAGAAGACGTGCAAACTGAACTGCTGAGCTGAAGCAGTCTGCAGAAGAGAAGAGGAAACAGAAAGGAAATATATATTTGCGTGTGGGAGCTAGGACGTAGTAATTCCCCGTTATTTCCCCAGAGCAATCCGGCGGTCTCCAAGCCTGCCCCATCTGCCTTAACCTCAGAGTCCTGCCATGGACTTTCAGTTTGGAGGACAAAGGGCTGGTCCTGGCTCTGATCCTAAAACCCTCAGTTATTGTCCTGTTTTAGGTTTTGTTGTAGAGTCATGCGGGAATTAGGTGCATCCATCCCAGGACACGCCCCACCTTATTCCTAAAGACCACGCAGGGCAGAGGCTCCTCCAAAACGTGCTGCTAGCAGAGGACTGTGATACAAGCCCATCTGGGTGTGAAGCTGAAGGTGATGCTTTTGCGTCAACAGTGAAGGAATGCAAGCATTTTTGTGACCCTTCTGTCATTAAATGTATTGAAAAGCCACACATTCTTGAGACAACTTTCAACATATGATCAAGGCCACACAAACCTGTGTCAGGAGGCAATGGGGACATTAATAACCTCAGGGTGGATGCACGGGAGGCAGGATTATCTGTGCTGATTCCTCATGTACGTGCCCTCTGGGGAAGCTGGTAACACAGGGAGAACACGGACACAACAGCATGCACGGGTAACACCGCTGATAAAATATTGATTATGTCATTTTAACAGCTCTGCAGAGATTGAGGCTGTAAATTCAGCTGCCTGGCCTGAGCAGAGGTATTGCACCGAGAGACCAATTAGGCACCAGCCACAGGTAATTGCCAGCCCCAGCACGCCTGCAGATGCCTGTGCCTGCCTGGGGAGATGCCAGAAGACAACTCTAGGATAAGCAAGGGGCACCCGCATCCCGGCTCCAGGCACTGGACCCACGGCTCGTGCAGTTCTGTGTTGCTTCAGGGCTGGGGGGGCGAGCGGCATGGGCTCCTCTGTGATGCCCCCCGGTGCACCCTCAGCATCGGAGGCTGGGCACCCACCCCGTCCAGCAGTGACTTATCCTCCCGACTCGCAGGAGCCAGCTGAGAGCTTTCCTCTCCGCAAAAACAGAGCGTGCCAGGGATCTCAAAAATCAGCAAAGCAGAAAAAAAAATATTTTCTGGTTGTTTTTCTAGATGGTTACACACAGACCTGCAGAGAGGATTGATTCAAAAGGGTTCATCCAAGAGACTGAAGATAAAACGTGAACACTTCCAAGAGTCAGTCTAAGCGAATAACGGCCCTTTCCCTCTCGAGTAGCTGCGAAGATTTCGTACATCTCCCCGTTTCATTCGGCGGTGAGGGCAGTGTGCTCTGCTCAGCCCCACAACTTCTCTTTAAATTAAAATGAGCAATACTGAATACAGTTTCTCATTGCGTAAGTTGTACACAGGCCCATTTTGTGTAGGTAAGATAAGCATATGCCTGTATTACTGGATACATACTTTTACATGTACTAGGTTGAAAATAACAGAAAACTATCCCAATTTTTTTTTTTTAAATAGTTCAGTTGCAAGAGACCTACAATGACCATCTAGTCCAACTGCCTGACCACCTGAGGGCTGTCCAAAAGTTAAAGCATGTTGTTAAGGGCATTGTCCAAATGCCTTTTAAACACTGACAGGTTTGGGGCATCGACCACCTCTCTGGGAATCCTGTTCCAGGGTTTGACCACCCTCTCTGAGCCCCAAAACTGAGCTACCACGGAGAAAAATAGCAGCCGTCACCAGTGCAGGAGCTGTGGGCTTTTTGGGTAGTCTCACAGTAAATCTTTTAAGGCAAACAGAAGTGATTCAGCAGGTACACATCTACCGTATCAATATTTAGAGTTTGCAATATGAGTCACGTGGCCATAAGTCATACAGGAAAATAACAAAACTTGAAGAGTGTGTCATGGCAAAATCAAGACAAAAGTATATTAAGAGTTTCAAGAGTGGGCAGAACATACATTAATTCTAGGCCCAAAAGATTGCTGCGAGTTACTAAGATGACAGTATAAAGTATTAGTAATTTCTTAGATATTATTTTGCTCAGTTTACTTGTTTCCACGGCATGTAAATGTTCTGATTTAACACTTAATGATCGGCTCACAGAAATACATGTGCAGCACTTTTCTCCCAATAATGATACTTTTCACGTTTCTTATGGCCATAAGCGTGCAGCTGAAGAAAGGCTGGAATAATCACATTATATATTACAGCCATTTAGTTGTAGAAATGAAGCATGAAATAAACACTTTAGCTCATTAGCCCTAGTAAAGTAGCACAGTGTGAGTCTGTTATCCGTAATCGCCGGTAATCCATGCTTAACCTGGTGACACGCTTTATTACCAAACCCGTGAAGCGGCTCAGGATCTCATCCTGGAAATGCAACGGGTGCCCCTAGGAAACGGCTTTTTGGAGGAAAGAGGCTGTATTTCATAATACTGTGCGTTTCCCCTCTGCTGCCTGCCTGCCCACTGCGGGGCTCCCGCGGCCGCACCGCAGGCAGGCGATGCCAGCAGCGCTGCCTCCCCTCGCCCCGCGCAGGCAACGTCTGTACCTCGAGGTCTGGCTGATTCACCCCTTCAAACAGTTGGCTTGGGGGAGGCACGGCTCTCCTTTGCTCGGGGGCTGTTTGATCTGTTAATTAATAGATGCGGCATCCCTGCTATTTAATGCAAATGCAGCAAATGCCTGTGAGCACACCTGGGAGGCCTGCAGCACCGGAGCATCAAGCAGGAGCGACTGGATGTCCCCGACGGGGCCTGGCAGGGACAGGAACGGGGATGGAGGGAAAGGAAAGTCCTTCTGGCTTTGTGCTCCAGGCAGCCTGTACCCTTGATGCGATGCGGTTCCCCGGGCTGGGTCCTGCTTGAGGACCACGATACAGGAATTGCCACTTCCACAACAGAGCACGTAATGCCTTTCCGGGATTCAGGAAATGTCCTTGGGTTATTTGCAAAAACATAGCTCCATGCTTTTTCCATTATTAGGGCCTAGCTATATCCCTGTTCTGAGGTTTGCCATTTGGAAAACTGAGCTATGATCCATCCTTACAGAGTCTGATCCATAAGGCTTCCAGTGGTACAAGAGCAGGTTCAGCTGCACTGAGATGCCCGACGAGAAGGACCACAAACAGGGCTGATCTTCAGAAGAAATCGACCCGGAGAGAACTTCGTATCGGATACGAGTTCCTCCGCCCTGAGTTTCTGGGGTCTAAAAATGGAGGCTCAGGTATAAACCCCATTAGCCAAGAGCCACAACGGCTGCTGATCCCTGCGGGCACATGCCTCTCCAGCATCAGCGGGAGGCACATGGACACGCGCTGTGGGGCTTCTCCTCCCACCGTGGCCCAATGCAACACAGCTGGGGCTGCCCATGGCTGATGCATGCCTGGGGCAGCAGCCCTCGCAGCACCCTCCTCTCCCCCAGCACCCCCAGGCAGGGCTGCGGAGGGGGGATCACAGCACCCTTGTCTGCCCCAGCACCCCCAGGCAGGGCTGCAGAGGGGGGATGGTGCACAGAGCCAGAGCAATTTGCAACCCACTGAGTCGGTGCCGGGCAGCGGTGGCTTCAGCATCTTGCTTCCCAGCCTCCGGCTGCTGAGTTTTCCTGCAGGGAATTTCAGCCAGGGAAGGGAAGTCAAATCGCCATCGGCCGGGGGCTCAGGACGGAGCACAGCACCACTGTGTCCCTGGAGCAGAGCCCTTCTTTTCCCTGCTTTCACTCGCAGCGTAGCCCTTCTCTGTGAGAAGGGGATGCCAGCGCTTTCAGGGAAGTCGAACTGAATGACAAAATGGGCGTGAAACAGTCTCACTTCATTAAAAGCAAATGAAGTAAAATCGACGTGTAACAAAGCAACTAATTTGCCACAGCCGTCCGACCTGCCCTCCTGCAGAAGCTCTTCCTCCCCGGCCTCCTCCTCCTCCCTGCTCATGAGGGTGGTTTTAAATTTTGGGAGGCGGAGGGTGAAGTTTCGGTGTCGGCACAGGACCGTGGCCGTGCACAGCCCTCATGGCCCCTCCAGCGCGGCTGGTGCCCGCGGCCGCAGCAGGGACG
>NW_009190848.1:56873-88272 GCF_000690835.1 Fulmarus glacialis | reverse complement strand
TTCTTTTCTTTGCTCCCCATATTGTTGTGTGGAAACACAAACAATGGTAAGAACAGATTGCTGCCAACTGCACAGGGTTAATATACAGAAAATGAGCAATAGTAACAGTTAATCTTTCTGTTAGTGTTAATATTAGATTTTACTTACACTAATAGGGTGTGAAATACATTTAAGTACTGTAAAGTCAACGTTTCTTAAATGTAAATGAGCTTTCATCCCAGAAACTGTGCTTTTCCCCCCTTTTGAAATTTCCTCCGTATTTTATCTTGCTGCTTTATTCAAGTGACATGCCAGAAATCTGTTTTCAGATTCATTGATTTCCCCTCCTCCCCGGCCATATTTCTTCCAAAGCAGCTTAAAGGACATCGAAGGATAAGAGGCAAAAATTGATTACTTACTACGAGTTAAAGTAAGCTACAACTCTTAAGATAAATTAGATTGTCAAGGTTACATTCTTTCATCTTGGGCTGACCACAGCCTTAAAACCAAGAGATCCAAAATGGTAAAAATAAAGATATACTTTTTGGCCTTTGAATTGCCAAGGCGTGTAGCAGCACAGGTACCTCCCAATTATTTACCACTTGATTCTGGAGAACTTTGACAGGTACTATATAGTTAGTAAATTCAAACCTGCTGATACTAATTATCACTTAAGAGTTGTAGTGGTACTTTTTTGTCTTTTAGTCGCCTAATTATATGTCTAGCAGTAATTTCAGACTATGCCACTGACATTAGAAGTGGGCTGAGAGGCCTTGATATATCCTAAATTTACAGAGATTAATACAGAGGAAAGCTTAGTTGTTAGGTTTTGCTTTTTTAATTGGCTCCCTGTAGTTTAATTTAGCTTAAAAAAAGGGGAAATTGCTGCTTGCTGATAAACCAGAAGGGGAGCTAGCTTTGATGTTTTATGAGCGATAAAATATTAACAGAAACTTTCTCTGTGTTTTGGAGTGATATGTCAAGCTACTGAAGTCAGCTTCTTGAAGAGTCAGCAAGCTGAAGAAAGCAGGAGGTGAAGGGGGGGAAAGGTGAGAGGCTGCTTCTGTTGCACTGCGTCCAGGTCCATTAGCTGTGCAGGCAAGAGAGCCTTGGAGAGGTTGGGTTTAGCACGCGGGAGGCTTTTATTCTTTAAATTAAAGCCACATTATGTTCTGGTAGCCTCTTCGGTCAGAACATACTGTAAGACCGATCGTGCAGTTCAAGACATTAAAAGTTACCAAATCCTTTGAAAATAGTAGCTGTTCTTAGTTGTGGGTTTTGTGGAACAGGGCTTAATATAAATTCTATTACACACGTCTTGGCAGTGGTCCCTGCAACATATATTTTATAGAATAATTAAAAATGGACACAACTTCCAGGGGCAATACACAATTTGCTTCCCATATGCAGACAATGCAGTCTGTGCTTCAGATGATGGAAGGACTAAGAAAGTGTTTAAGGTACTAAGAGTTTGAATATAACCTCTCTCCTAGCAAGTCTGGACTTTCCTGGTTCAGGAAAGCCAGGCAATCCAAGTTATTTGGGTCTGTTATGTCTAGTTTCTGTTGAGATAGTTATGAACAACATGCTTCCTCTCAATGTCTATGTTTGTAAGAAGAGTGGTTATCAGTTTATATATTTGTACTTTTCACTGTATAAAAATTTAATGTTGATGGTTAAATCTTATCTCATGAGAGGGTATATCTTTCACAATGGAAAGCAATATTTGAAGAATCAAGTTATGTATGAGGCTAATCATTAGGGAATTTTGCCTGATGTCTGGCCAGGAGATGGTTCTGTCTGGTCATGTCTGAAGCAAGCCAGTGTTTCTAAAGATGGGATGTCCTGTCTTGAATGGTTTTTTAATTAAATATACAGTTTGTAGGCAACAGGAAATCCTTTAGGAAGATACAACTCTGCTACGACTCCCAGAAAGAAAATGGCTGCGTTTCAAGGTTTGTCCCCGATTAGGATCCCTACCCAGTGAGGCAGTTTTGGTATTAGATCCCAGCCTTAGGAGCTCTGTAGTCATTCAAAATAAAACACAGAGAGAGCCTTCTTAGGGCTGTAACTATAGATATGTATAAATGGAATTTTTTCTCTTGTGTCTCGTGTCCTTAGTAATTTTTTTTTCTCACAATTAAGTAGTCGTAAAATAAATTTAAAGACTGTCTAAAGTTTTGGGAAATCATAGGCTTTCCACTTTCAAAGAAGTGGCAGTATTAACTAGGGGCACGGGTCTACTCTTATAGCACCTGGCATTCAAATATAAAATTGAAATTGCCCCAAAGTTGCTCTCCTCAACCTGACCACACAAATATTTTGTGACCTGCTAAAACAGGCAAAGTATTTAAAGACTTGTTGAACTGACAGCTGCTAGCTAGAAAATCCTTCCACATGACAGAAAGAAGATTTTCTTGAGTGTGAAGTCTGCCATGAACTTGTTGCTCATTTCTCTCCTCAGAGATATTTATGAAGAATGTCCTAATTTTATTATAAAACCGTATTTGTTATTAAAGGTAATTGTTTAGTACTGCTGCTTGTCATCCCCTCTCATTTCCACCTCTCAAAAGAAAAAACTCACACCCACATCTTCTCATATATCTGGACCCACTTCTCCAGACTTCGGTGTTAACAGAGCACTGTGCTACCAGTCTGGAAGGAGGTGGGTTCTTGCAGTTTTTGGAGTAAGGGGTGAGTGCAAGGAGCTATGTGGTCGAGTTACGTTGCGGGACTGAGGTTTCAGGTTGCATCTTGAAATGGTGATTTTGGGATATACAAATATAATTATTTGGCTAGTTGCATATTTCTTGTTAACATTGTGCATTCAATGAAGTGCTCAGAAATATTTTAAGCAAAGTGTTTCATAAGAGAACTGCTGAAGGGAAATGATGTCTGCATTTCATATGGCTAAGAAGCCTAATGCCATTGAGAACTTCAGTTCTTGTGTTTGTTACAGTTCTGCAACTTTTACTGCAAGACCTGGCTACAGCTAGGATAGCAGGCACTGATGGCTTTTGAACATCGTTTATGCCTAACATTTTCTAATAATAGAGTTTGTCTACTATGCAACGTTGCCAGTTTCGAAGTGTACTGAGAGTACTGATTTTTTGGCCTACGCCCAAAGCTAAAGGGGCTCACGATGATATGACAAGCTTCATTTGATTGGAAAAGCAGCAATGGGAGCTCACGGTGCATCCTTGACAGTGCCATGTGCTTCTGGGGAAAATGCTCCGAACACCGCTTCCAGAAACTTGTATGTTGTGTTTAGCTTTCTCACTGAGAACAATTGTTTCTAAATACAGCTGTGCCTCTGCAATCTTTCATCATGACCTAAACTTTTATAATATAGTCGGATGCCCTGTGCATTTATCACAGACAGCGACTTGCTCATCACTTCAGGCCTGGCTGGAATCCACATTATTAAATGCAGCAGCTCCGGTCCATTTTGCCACACATCTTTCAGGCAGATGGAGAAACGTGGATATGGTTCAGACCGTGCCTTTGGAGTCATTTTGTGCTCTAAATCCAACCGTACCAGCGTGTTCCTATGCCTTGGGCTACGCTGAGCTCTCCTAGCCAGGGCGAGGAAGGGTACAACCCTATCGGAGCTGGCTTCGGCCCCAGCTGGGGTTGTGTAACGAGGGCACGGGAGAGTGAGCCAAAACCACCAGAATTACCACGCATTTTTAAGTGCTGAGCCCTACTTTTTGTGAACAGGCTTAAGACGGCGGTGGAGACTTGGTTGGAAGGCAGGTAAATTCTTCCTGCCTGTGCTCTATAATTACTTGATTGCTTTTGGGTTTTTTTTGGTTTTTTGGGGGTTTTTTTAGGGTTTTTTTTCCATAAACCCTGCTGGGGAGGATCTGACTCAGCTTTTTACATTCTCTTGGTGTTTGAGAATGTACTTTTTTTAAAATTAAAAATATGTTTTGTTTTCTTGTGCTTTTTTTTCTTGGTATTTTTCACTTTTCTTCCTCTTTGGAGATGCTGAGCCTGTATTTAGTTTTTCTCGGTTTTGGAAGATACCTGTAAGGTGGCTTCTGTGGGTCCCTTCCTTGAGAGGTGGGGAAATCAAAGTTTTGCTGAGAGTAAAAATCGGTGTACAAGCTTTTAAAGTTAATGAATTTAAAAGCCATGGAATTACTGCTGTGACTGAAGGTTGCGATACCCAAAACCAGGTTTGGACTTATCTATGGTGGGAAAATGTCACTGTATTGTTGTCACTTCTGAATACAGACAAATAACTGCCTTTTATAAAATTGTCAAAGTTTATAGGCATATTTACTTTACAGCTACTTTTATAAGTTACCCACACCCTTCTCTGCATGTGAATAAAAGAGCTGGAAAGGCCACACTGATAATGTCATACCAGGAAATCTTTAATGTAAAATACAGAGAACATGGGGGGGGGGGAAGGAGGGAAGCTTGGGGAGCGGGGGAAATCATACTGAAGGTAATGTATGGAGAGAAAAAATACTGCTTTTACTTCTATGCCTTTTTTTTTTTCTTTTGAGTTTAAAGAGAAACGATATAACACAAGTTGCCTTTGACATAAGCCAACAAACATATTTGTAAGCACTGATATACAGGGAGACTCCTTGGTTCCATGTTTGAGGCTTTATAATTCTTTTAGAATTGAATGCAAATTAAAAAAAACAGGAAAAAAACCCTAAAACCCCCTGAATCTTGCAGAGCTGAAAATACCGCCTGTGGACCAGACTAGATCCTGCTTAATCTTTTTCTGCCAAGTTAGATGTTCTGGCAAGTTTCCTCAAGTCTGGATGTATTCAAGCACTGTATTTGGCAGACTCAGTTTGTTACTAAGTAAAGATATATGAAAATCCCAGTTCAAACATTTCAGCCTATAGTTGTTTTTACAGTCTGTCAAGAAGCACGACTAATTGATATTTCACGTTATACATCGGATATAATTTTTCTTACAGTACATTATGTATCTGGAAGTAGATTTTCCATTTAAATGTCAAGTTCTGCTACTATATATTTAATCTGAAACACTTCATAACATGTAAAGTTTTACAGAATATGTGCTCTTTGTACTCGGCAATGTATAGTAACGTTTGGTAAGTCACTAACAAAAGGTTGTCGCCTTTTTTCTACCTTTTTTCAAATTAACAACATCTTCCAAGTCTTGGATTCAAAGTGTTGAATCTGACTTTAATGCACAGTCTGCCCCCGCAGTGGTGACATCCTCGTCTTAACTTTGACTTTATGAAGAACTGCAAAATCATTACGTATGAGACATTCTGTATTTGAATGGGATTATTTGAATACTTTTGATACTTTCGTCCCTTGTATAAAGCTACAATTTAGAATGATAAAACTAATCAAAACTATATGGTTTTGATTGTAAACATTAATTGGTCTTTCTTCCAAATCCAGTGCTAGATTTCGGTGTCCACAGCAGTAATTCTGCTTGTCAATACAAGTATTACCTATTGGATTTGGTGCATGGGAAGAAAAGTGGGGATTTTTGGTTTTAAATGAGTTGTGGTTTAGCTGAGGAAAATATGTGGACTTCCTGACAGAGAGACTAAACGCTAGATCTGTGCCTATTGGAGAGATCGCCAGAAGTTCCTAAAGCCTTGGAAAGACTGCAGTAGATGTTCAAGCCCACCCTCTGCATAATGGGGTCTTTGGAAGCTGAAGACCTGAATTGCAAAGGTTTTGTTTCTGATATGTCGTACTTTTAAGAAAGAGATTTAGTCTTTAAAACAAGTACTTATGTTGAAGAATCAACCATGACAAAGAGATTTTATCCCTAATTATGCCATCAGTTCAGTCCTGTTTCTAGACTGAACATGTCTGTGTGTTTAGCTTCCAACATTAAACTTTTGTTTGATTGAAGAAATGATTGTTACCCTTAGACAGGTACTTATGGACTGTGTAAGCTGAATAGATCGAGCTTCTTTTGTCTGTCGATATAATGCAGTGTTTCTGACAGTAAATGATTCTCATGCCTTATTTTGCAGTCTTCACAGTTTTTCAGTGTTCTTTTTGAAACGTAAGTGCTAGGACTTGACTGTATTCGAATCCTGCACCTCTTCTTATTTGTCTAGAAGTAAGCATCGTTTCCCTACTCCCACTTGATTAAAATGCTTAGGATTATTTATAAATAAGGGAAAACTGGCCTCCCAACAATTTAGAATTAAACAGCATAGGCAGAAACTTGATGAGATTAAATATTACTGTGTTGCTAAAATAGCTTGAAACGCTTTATAAGGAAGGTACTATCTTATTAGTAGATTACACAGTGTTACACTTAGGCACCCAAATAAGCCAAAAGTTGATTTTCTTTCTTTATTTCTCACAAGAAATCCACTTGGAACAGCCTATTCTGTCCTTGTAATTGATGCAGATGTCAGGAATTCTTTTCTGTTGACATGGAATAAAGGCTAATCCAGGTCAGTCGGTACCTTGTAATTAATGCACACTCTTTTTTTCTTTTTTTTTTTCTTTTTTTTTTTTTCTTCTTTCTTTTCTTTTTTCTCTTAGGTAGGAAAAAGGGAGCAATCCCTGATTTAAAGCTCTGAGCTGGTCCAAAGTGATTCTAAAGGTTTTGAATGGAATGCAGATTACAGAGTAAAACTATGCTAAACTACTAAATAACAGAGCCCTTTTTACAGATAATGTTTAAATCCAGTGGGTTTTTTGTAGGGTTTCTTTTTTTTTCTTTTTTTTTTCTTTTTGGCACTTTGCAGACAAACAGTATCTTACATTACTATATAATAGCTATCTCAGGGTATTTGAAGGGTTAAGGGGAAAGGACGATAAAAGCTACTTTGAGCTCACTTTGTTACCTTGAACTTTGGATGCTGTTGAATATAGCAGTCGTCTGTGATCACAGGTATTTTAGCAGCTGTATAATCGAAAACTATAAATGTCCAGATAGGAAATGATCCAGTAATTAGGGGAAACAGTACTGAACCTGGTGACTTACAGTCACTTTCGTTCTTAAATCACACAGTTGTAGCTGTTAGACTTTATCCTGTGATCTTTTCTCAGTACCTTGACAGAGTACTTGAAAACCCTGATAATCAGATTGGCTGAGGGTTAAAAAGGAGAGAAGGATTCAGTGTTTCTGCCTTGCTTTTTGTAGCTCCCCACCAAAGAAGTGCCTCCTGGCTGAGAGGTGTTGCTTAAGTAGACTGGGAGGAGGATAGAGGCTGGTCTCTCTCCTTAAACTACATGTCTGCCTTTCTTTCTTCGTATATGTTGCATTGCAAATATTAATAACAATGCAAGGGAGGACTCTTGGGTGGTTTTGTATACGTGCCATTGAAATCTAAACACCAAACAAAACTTGAAAAAGAGCTCAGGTTTTTAAGTTGGAGGGGTTTCAGAAGAAAAAAAAAATGTGGCTTATTTACTGAAAAAATGGGAAATACGTATTTAGATCCTGTGTGTAATACAGCCCTCAATGTTGTTTTTTCTTTTTTTCTTCCCCCGCCCCCCCTCCAGCATGAGAACCTTATGAAGCTCATTCAAAAGTGAAATGTGTTTGTCTAAAACTAAGTGGGATTTTGAAAGTTAGGCTTGGAAGTCATCAGTGAAGGAATTCCTAAAAGTCATACAAGAGAACTCTGTTTTCAGAAACACAAAAACCCCTACCGCTTCTGTAATGTTGAATAGTTGCTTAGTTATCTATATATATACGTAGTATTATCTACTTCTTCAAAGTACTCAAGTGTGTTTTTGCATATTATGTCTATTAATCTTATGCATATGACTTAGTGATCAAAATAATATGTTAAAATAATGGCTCATAAATTTGCTTGTTGGCTCAGTCCTAATTATGGCTTCTGTTGCTCAAAGTTCCCTTGTCATCTCTTCAGATCCTCCCAAGAGATTATTCTTGCCAAAATGCCAAGATTCCTCTTTATCGATATTGGATACTGAAAACAGTATAGTGTTAAACAGACTGATGCAATAAATGTTGACATATACAGTGATTCACTGGCTTTATTTACCACTGTAGTAAATAAACGGATACACAAGTTTTGGTTAAAAGTTCTATGTACACTGCATTTAACTCTAATTTTCTGCTTAAATTGTGTCCCTTTCAAAGGACTAATATGTTGCACTGGAAGCCGAGTAATTTAGGCTGATCAGTGGACCACCAACTTTGAGAACAACAGAAAAAAAAACCCTGAGGAAGCTGTGTCCTGAAGCAAATACACACACAAAAAAATCTACTTGTTGTCTATTTTGGGTCACACTCGGTTGGCCTACAGTCAGTCCAAGTCCCTGTGGCCAGGGTTTCTGAACTCACTGACTCCTTACCCAAGGCCTAACCTCCAAATTAATTGTTGGAAACTTAGCCTTTTGTCTTAACTAGCCACGGGCTGGTTAAGCAATTGGTAAGCCAGTTGAAAATGGTCATGCGTATATAAACCCTGTTCTATTTCCAGTCTTATCTAGGTGATTTTCAAAGACTTTGTAGAGGACTCCGAAGGTGCTTTGTGTGGAGCAAGGCAGGTTTTGCTGTGTGCATCTGCTTAAGATTGGGGGCCTGCTTAAAATCATGTATAGTGCTTGCATTATTACATACTGTATTTCCCCCCCCCTCCTGTATTCAGTAACAGGCTCCAGTAGCACAGCTGGAGTTTGCAGAGGTACCGTCATGGGCAAGGAGACATCTGAGCTGGTGCTGAGTCACAGCCCTGGCACTCAGGAGGCTCACGCGCTGGTTTGGGCACGCAAATGCTACCCCCTTCTTGTGTGACCGTGGCACATCGCTTAATATCACTGTGCTGTGTCCTTCTATCTACAGTGTAATTGTGACTGGTATCACAGAATAGTTTTCTGAAGTTTACTCAGTGTATTTTAAGATAATTTGAGATCTTCATGTTACAGCAATACTTTGTATTTAAATGAGATGTGGGAATGGAATGTCCAGAAAATTTGTATGTACTATAGATGCTGTTTCTCTGCTTAAAAAACGAAAGAAGAAAGTTTTGAAACACCTCCTGTAGGTTGTGCTGCCAATAACAGCAATTCTAGTGTTAGCATAGAGAAAATATAATTTTAAAGTGCTTATTGCAACAGAAATCAGCATATTTGGACTCAGTACTAAAGCGTTCTCGAACAAGGCATTTAAGCAAGTGATTAACTTTAAATGAATGAAGGATTTGTAGATTTAGAGAGGCTGGCATGCTCGTGGCTAAGTGCTTGTGTTACAATTCCTACCTTGAAGGAGAAGAGCTATGATTTCATGATACAGCTGAGCAGATGTATCACTAGTACCATAAGAAGGAACAGTCCCATCCTCTCCCTAGTTATGTATTCACCTACCTCTGCTTGCTCTCACCCAGCAAGCAAACCATGATGTTTCAGGAGCAAGACGAGCAGGTATTTCTTTTTCTTGGCTTCGGGGCTTTTTGTTGTTTGTTTGTTTTTTTGCATCTGAACTGTTTAGCCATCTCTGAGCCAACTTACCATGGAGCTTTGCTGCTAATCATCCATGTTGGTTATAAATATTTTGTAGGGCAAATCATACTTTGTGGAGTGGCTTTGTCCAGCTTTATGCAATGTGAAGGCTGAATTCAAGATTAATTCAGCACTTAGTAAGCTGTTCTGCTTCATGCATGCTGAAGAAGTGACTGTAGCTCATTTTACCTCCTTCGTGGTGTTAACTCTGTGCTAATGAAATAACGGAGCTTATGGACTCAAGCAATAAAAACATACTTTGCCTCTGAAGTAAATGAGGGGCTGTTTCTCTTCCAGCCAGAGCAATATGATACTTTTAATTCCAAGTTGGGAAAGGATGTAAATGATAGCTTTACACAGAGCAACAGGCACAGCTTGCAGAAGGAAAGTGGGGTTTTTGTTGGCTCCGGGGCGAGGCTTTGAAATCTGGGTCTGTTTATTTCCTTGCCTGTAATACTTCAGCATGTCCCTGACTTGCCTAAGGAACCTGATAGGAACCTGACTGTATTCTGGGCAACCCATAGGGCAGAATTTTAACCTGTCATCTCAGGGGAATTTCCTCTTTTCTTTTTCTCCTCCATAGTTAGTACTTAATGATGTTTCACTCTGCCCACCACCCTTCTCTGTTCCGATCGTCCCAGATTTTATCCTGAGGCAAAAAAGAAGCTGCTGCCAATCATATCTTTGCAAAGTAGTAACTATCCACTGTCATAAGGCTCTTTAATGCCTACTGCTCGTATTGTTACAGGAGATGGTTGGTTGCAGGTAGAATGAGGTAAGTTTTGACTAGGAGAGAAAAGTGAGGCTTGGTGGCTGGCTCTTTTTTCAGGTGAAGCTTCTCCCATGCTGTAACTCAGTGAGTTTGTCAAAATGTTGACGGTTTTGGTTGGGAGATTTAATTACAATGATAGTTGAGTTACTTCTTGATTATGGATTTACAAAAGATGGTCTTCATATACAAATACAAAGGGAAGTAACATCATGGTACTAGAACGATGTTGCACTCAGGAGGATCTGCTATACTGCAGATTATAATCCAAAATGGAAAGCAAGAAACATACTGTTTTTTTAAAAAAAAAAAAAAAAAAAAATCTCAGTATCATTAGCAGGAGAAAGGCAGGTGTCATTTTACTGACAGATTAAACTGTCTCAGTTTGGAGAAGTCAATGTGCAAATATACACCAAGGAGGGGGAAAAAAAAGTCTCGGGGGGTTTCCTCTGAAACTGCATCTATGAAGGGCGGAAGAAAGGAGACCCTGCCCTTACTTCAAGGACTGGGAAACGGCATAGAGAAATGGATTTGCCTGTAAAATACACTACTTAGGTGTGGGCTTTCCAGGAGTAAGTACTACTTTTCAAAGTCCTGGGATTGTATTTACCAATGGTTTGGTATAATCATTTGGTTGTATTTAGAATGCAGTGCCCAGACTAGCTTATTCTTTGTACAATGATAACTAAATAAAACCTGTGATTATGATCTGTGCTCTCCAAATCTCTACTCTATTCTGTCTGAAGCAGAGCAAACAGGAGCTCTGATTTTAAGGTGTGTTCTTGGTGGATTTTCTTTTTTTTTTAACAATATTTGCTCAGTGGTTGGTATAATCCTGTTTAAAAGTTTTTTTTGCTTACTTGAGCATGTTCTGTCTGGCTACCATTGTTTCATCCCTCATTCATAACTGAGTAACTTAATGCTAAAATCAAACAAGTTTGAGTTTCAAACCCAGACAAGGGTGGTGTTTTTTTTGTCATTCCGTTTCCATTTTACTTTGTGCAAACAGGTAGTACTTTTGTTGGCTGTTCTGTAGCTAGCGGTCGCATTGAAGGCATTTGAAGCCAATTTTTATACAGAGTAAACATTCTGTGGGCTTAATTAGCTCAGGTGCCTTTACTGCAGGTATATACTTCCTTATCTTGAAAATAGTATCCACCAACTAATCCTTTATTTATGCTAAGCTTCAGAATTTCCCTTGAAATACCTTTTTGTAACCTCTCCCAGTATAAATGGGAAGTGAACAGACTGTCAGGTAAACAGTGAAGTTGCAGATAAGCAAATTAATAACATACATGAATATAAGTTTCTTCTCACTGGTGGCAGGTTGGATGCCTGTGATTAACCTCAGAAAGAGTGCCAGTGGTGTGCTTATTCCTGTGATATGGTTTGTTACCTTTTGTTGTACCATTTTACAAAGGAATCTTTTCTTGTGTTTATGCATGGGAGGACTGAATTTGTTAATCAAATGCCAAGGCTATGTTTTCAGTGCTCAAAAGAAGGGATTGTTAAACCACAATAGCTAATTTGCGATAGCTATCTCAATGTGAAATCCTAGTGGGCAGGTAGATTTTTTCCTCTAAAGCAAGCTGAGATCACAGTGTATTCTCCAATTCAGCGTGAACAAAACAGTAGCCTATTTCCATTTTACAATGATGGAACTAACTCAGCTTTACTCCCTTGGCATAAAAAGGTATCG
Organism: Fulmarus glacialis; assembly: GCF_000690835.1. Taxonomy (NCBI): domain Eukaryota; kingdom Metazoa; phylum Chordata; class Aves; order Procellariiformes; family Procellariidae; genus Fulmarus; species Fulmarus glacialis. The sequence continues at coordinate 76,375 of NW_009190848.1, read as the reverse complement.
TTTTAGTTTGGTTTTGGTAAATTCTTAGCCCCATTGTGAAATGGTCTTTCTGATTACAGGATTAAAGGTAATCCTAGAGAATCCTGATAGAGGGGGCTGAAAAAGAAAATCTGTAAAACCATTGTATTCCATTTCTCAGGTTTCTGGTTTTATAATAGTATATGATTGCGCTGACAATTGGTTAATTGAGAGTATCCTGTCATAGGAGGAGAACAAGGAGTATGGCAGAAGTTACTGCTTTCTTCTCTCCCATATTGAGAGAAAATGTTCAGTCTGGCACTTTTAAAAGATAGTAGTGATGGGAAGTTGAATCAGCCAGAAGTAAAGAAATCATAATTTTGGCTTAGCTATACCCTATATGGTGAAAGAGGCTTGTAGGCATCATATCTGAAAAAGCTGCCTTCCTATTCTGGTTGTGTTTTTTTTTCCCCCGCAAGAACCAGGTAGTTTGCCATTTCAGATTAGATCATGGTGTATGCCTTGACAAATAAATTCTGATTTGGTTTGAGTTTGGTTTGTTTTTCTTATCCAAGATACTGCAGCAGCAGCAATATTGCTGTTAGTGTGTAATGGAGAACACTGGGCTAGACTATCTCCATTGTGCAATGGAGGATAATTGCCCCTATTTTTTTTCTCTGATACTCCCTGCATTCAAGGTCTGAAGGAAGGATTATGTATGCCTATATTTGAAGACTTTTTTTGAGCTTTAGGGGGGGCTGGTGGGAATGGACCCTCAGGCAGGTGTCATGGCCATAGCCACAGATGTTTTAACTGAAAGCGATCACCCAGGCTCCAGCTGGCAGAAGAGTGCAAGAAAAATGCTGCTTTAGACCCAATAAAAGCAAGTGCTCATGAATATGTTATTTCTTCTGTGAGTTTAACATGTTACGGTAGTACAGAATATGCCTGCTCAGAGGCATGTAACTCAGAATTCAGGGTTGACTTGTTCAGATCAAAGAGGGAACTCAACCAAAAGAGTTGTGTTTTGTTGGTGTTTTTTGTTTTTTTTTTTAGAGTGTAACAATCCACAGATCTGAATGTAATGCTGATCCTGCTGTAAGACAATGTTGTGTTTTAACCCCAGCTGGCAACTAAGCACCACCCAGCCACTCGCTCACTCCCCCCACAGTGGGATGGGGGAGAGAATCAGAAGAGTAGAAGTGAGAAGACCCATGGGTTGAGATAAAAACAGTTTAATAGGAAAAGCAAAAGCCGGGTGCACAAGCAAAGCAAAACAAGGAATTCATTCAGTACTTCCCGTTGGCAGGCAGGTGTGCAGCCATCTCCAGGAAAGCAGGGCTCCATCACGTGTAACAGTTGCATGGGAAGACAAACACCATCACTCTGAACGTCCCCCCCTTCCTTCTTCTTCCCCCATCTTTAGATGCTGCAGCATGACATCATACGGTATGGAATATCCCTTTGGTCAGTTGGGGTCAGCTGTCCCAGCTGTGTCCCCTCCCAGCTTCTTGTGCACCCCCAGCCTCCTCACTGGTGGGGTGGAGTGAGAGGCAGAAAAGGCCTTGGCTCTGTGTAAGCACTGCTCAGTGGTGACTAAAACATCCCTGTGTTATCAAAACTGTTTCCAGCACAAATCCAAAACATAGCCCCATACTAGCTACTATGGAAAAAATTAACTCTATCCCAGCCAAAACCAGCACACTTAAGAAGAACGAACCAATTCCAGGGTAAAATTGGAAGTGTAATAGTTTTCGGTGTCCAGTCTCTTGTGGAATGGAGTGAGAGATCTTTGTTTTTTATCAGAGAAAGGGTCATAATCTCAGCAAGCATTCCCTCCCTTCCTCATCACTCCCCAAAGGTGCAGTACTCTTAATTGCTTTTGGCAGAGAAAAGCTATGAGGAAGTCAGGGAATATGTTTTATTTTATGTTACTGTCATTAGTCTGAACTAGTTCTTAATCTAAAATTACAAAGACATCATTTATAAGGATATATCTACCACAGTTTCTATTTGTTTCCACTCCTTTAGGTTGTACAAGGCAAACAGTAATAAATACACGCTTAACTTGAAGAAAATTGAAAATGTTGTAAATGCTTAAAATTCAGGACTTGTCGATGTCTTTACAAAATCAGCGAGCTTCTCTGCGCATTAGCCTGATATAATGTGATAATGACTGTACTTATAGTCCGTATACAACACACACTATTTTTTGTATATTTATACTTGCTAGATCTGTATTAAGAATCTCATGAGGTGACATGAAGTGTTTCTAGTCAATATAGCAAGTAAACTAAAAATGCAAAGCCTTGTTTAGCATTTGATCCTGGTTTTTGTAAAAAGACTTTTATTCTTTGCTGCCTTTATAGTATGAATCTCGATCGTATGTTTATATTCTATATCTAGAATATATTGATAGTATATTCTTAAAGTAGCATTAAAAATAATCCAACAATGATGGTGAGGACTTGGTGGTCCTGTGGCAGCGGCTCCTGTAAGCTGAGCAATGTTAAGAGAGCTGGTTAGCCCTCCTGCTGCTATGTTTGCACCTGTATGTAGTAATTGCCTGCTGAGAAATCAGTAGCTAAGGTTGTCATGTGACCGTATCTGTCTTTTCCTCAGTATGCCTGTAAGTGCTGCCTTTAATATATTGGTCTCTGGCCTTTCTGTTTATTTTGGGGAATCCCTTTCGGATTTCTATTCTGGAACATTACTCTGTAAAAATGCATACTTAAAAAACCAAAACAAAACAAATAAAATTTCTCTGCAGGATAATACAGTCCACAGTAGAGCTGCGATATCATCGCAGTCTAGGCGAGCTGTGTAATTGTGATGGAAGAGCTTTTAATTAAAAAAAAAGAAAAGAGTAGAAGTGTTGCTAGTGAATTAATGGACGTATAACTTGTAAGTAAACTCAGTAAGATATGTTTTATATTCAAGTGAGTAACTCTGCTTAAGAAGAAAAGCAAGATTGCTCTGACCTTCATTCTTTGCTCACAAGAACAAAGTTAAGCATGTGTGATAAAGATAAAAGTGCGCATTGCTGTTTGCTGGATTGGGGCCACTATCAATATTTGAGTGTGGTGGCCAAATCCAAGGCTGTTAAAAATAGGTGAAACTTGGAACTGGGTCAGGTATTACCTGACAGAGGTTGTTTCCTTTTTGATACGCACAGCTGAAATTCAAACCCTGCTTCCTCCAAATTCTTCAGGTGTATTAGAAAGGTGTATGAAATATGTCAAATAACTAATTTTTTTAACAAGTGATACAAAATGTCCAAATTCTTGGATGCAGATTACAGTAATGAAAGGAACAAATCTGTTCCTGGTCTCACAGGAAGGAGCTGAAAACGCAAACCCTGTGTTTACTTGTGAATTTTTGTTCAGGAAGATGTAGCTCATTTGCTTAGTGCTGCCTGAGGGAGGGAGCTGGAAGAAGATTAAATTAGTTTTCTGTTTGTTTGTACAGAGGCTTTGAGTGTTATCACCGGGTCAAGTTTATTTTTCTTTTTTGATCAAAGTTAGGTGCAGAACTGAGAAGTTAAAAATTGCTATGCTGGCAGTGAGAAACAAGCTGCCTCCTTTGCTCCTTCGCCTTTGCTATCCCATCTCCTTTCCCCGCCATCCAACCTTAAAACCTTCAATAATTACTTTGATGATTGAAATTATGGAAATGTTCCCAGCGATGCAGACCTGCCAAGACTAATTAAACCTCAGGATTTCAGTTTTTTAAATTTAAAATTGAGCTTTGTAAAGCCTATCTGAAGACATGATTTCCATTATCTCTCTAGGGGCCCTGACTCACTTCATTCTTTAATATGATTTCTAGGGAGTAAACTTACTTTATCTCTAATGCACACAGCTCTGAAGTTTAAAAAGAGTTAATGAAAAACCTGCATTAATTAGTCTTTTGCCATTCGCAGCTTCCTTGTTGCAAACTTTGGTCAGAATGCATGAAAGGAAGGACAGATAGTTTTCTTGAAGCTTAAATGAACAGGGTGCTGGCCCCCACCCATGAAGTATTTTACTTAGGTTTGTGGGGTGCATTTTAATGAATGCAGGGAGGTGTGTAGCTGGTGATGTTCATAACTGCTGAAGTCAGTTCACTGTATTTTCCAGGAGCTTTTTTTTGAATTTACTGTTTGGCATGCACGGAACGACATGGCCGCTGTTTGACAAACATTGATGGAGCAATAAATTGTAGTTGTAATTCAGCTTAGTGCTTAGGCAGTATATGTATTGCTCTCCAATACAGCTAGAACTTACCTTTTAATGCTAGAATAATTTCAAGTAATATTTTGACTCTTTATGAACACTTTACTCAGGTATGCATTGTACTACCAATAATAGAAGCCATAGTGAACACGACCGGTGATAGTGAGCAATACTAGGTGTTTTAGCATATGTGGTAATTGCATCGTCTGGTGTGCCCTGCCCATTGCATAGCTAACTTATGCTTCTAGGACCTAAACTCTTGTACTCTTTAAAGTTTTAAATTCTATTTAATAGAAAGGTCAATGTTTATTATTACCATGTGTTCAGCAGATGTCAGGGGCTGGTTCCTTATTATGCATGGCTCTTTACCCTTAGCTTATGGGCTAACTTTATATATATGTGAAACTGACCTATTGCAATAAGCATGAGTTTGTTTTTGCTAGCAAGGAGTGCTATCTGCCATGGGGATTTCCTCAGTTAATTTAGATCTCGCTTTTGTTAGAGTTAACTCTTTGCTCTAGACTGGGGCTCATATTTAAGTGTTGCTTCTGTTCAAAAGGATGCTTTCGTTCAAAATAGTCTTAGAAAAAAGAGAAAGACTCTTTCTTGCTTATGTAGCTGCACGGCAGTGATGTTTTCTTTCTTTTCCTCTCGTTTCTGCTCTTTCTAAAGATTTGCAAGCTTTCAGTTTTGGATTAGGAAAAATAGTACTTTAAAAATAATAATAATTAAAACCAAAACAAACAAAACAGAAAACAACTCTATGTCACTCCATAACTGTGTTTTGAAAAAAAAGAAATTCATACATACCTTGGGGAAAGAAGTTAGGCTGGTACATTTTACTCTGTTTTTACTAAAGAGATGTCCATGTATGTGGCTTCTGTGGCTTTAGTGCTACTTGGTAACTTCAGGAACTCAACCATGTGTCTAGAGATGCTGTATATGTAAATATGTTTATTTAAGAAGTTTGAGAGGGTGTTTTTTTTTTTCTTAAATTCTTATAGTTTATTTAATAGCCAACTAATTAATTTCCTCTTTTGTTGGCAGAAAATAGAATTTTTCTTCCCATTTCACTTGCCAGATTATATCAGTGCAGGTTAGTGATGCAGTGTGTGTGTCTGGTGGGGAGGATGTTACTATTTTAAGAAAGTCTTTTCCATCAGTCCTTTATGTAGTCTGTTCAGGGAGTTTGAGTCCTAGCCATAGTGCAAATCATTTGCCAAGCAGCATTTCCCGGACAGCTTATGGAAAGCAATTCTGGAGGTTTCCCAAACCTAAATAATTGAAAGATACTGCTTGGTGTGCCTGCAGCTTTCTGGAGCTGGAATGCAAAGCTGGCGGTGGAATAAACGCGCTCCCCGAGGAGGCTGAAGATGCTGCAGAGCAGCAGACGGGGAAGAAGAATTTTCCCGAAAGATGCTTTTCTTTTTTTTTTTAAGCTGTATTCCTCTTTGAGGCCTGCAGTGATGGCAGGTGTCCAGCTGTGGTATCAAAACTGCGGTTTTAAAATTGGAATGAGAGGATGGCTCTTAGCCACTCGTTAATCCTCTGCTGAACGTCTCCAAGAGAGTAACCAGTTACACGGCTTCACAAGTGCAGAAGTAATCACAGGGAGGGTAGGGGGATTTACTCTGCAGGCGTGTTTCTGGACAATAACATTTCTAGAATGTTTGAAAACAGCAGTAGCTAATTATCTGTTATTTGTTGGGAAGTATATTTAAATGGCAAGTATAGTGTATATAGAGTTATGCCTCCAGTGAAAATGAATCTGCATTTGCTGTAGGACGAGTTTTTGGGGTAAGCCTTTCCTTTTCTTTTACCTTTTCCATCTTTTTCACTTTTGCCTGCTTCCTCTAAAAGTTTTTACCAATATTTGGAGTTCCTATAAGACCCTAAAAACAGAGAATCTTTTATAAAAAAACCTGTAATGCTTTCTGTAAAAGTATATATGGCATCTTTTTGGTTTGTCATTTTTTGTCGTGGGCCAGCTATATAATGTAATACAGTAAGCCCTTAGTGATTGTTGAGTAATTTAAAATAGGAAGTTTACTGTGATACTTCATTTAATTTCCAAGGTAACTTTAATTTCCAAGAACGAAGTAGCAAGAAAAACGACATGATACCCTGTATTTTCATGCCAAAAATTTTCTGAGGAGGGTTTTTCCTGAATTGGTCATTGAGTCTAGCATAGCTGGGATGACCAGTCCCTTTTGGCCATTGCAGCTTGTTCATCTCAGTATGCATTTGTTCTGTCATCTCAGTGATGTACCCAAATGTCTTTAATTCACTACCTGAGTGGCAAATACTGAATGCTGTGGGGCTGTTTTGATCATCATCATAATTGCGTTTTGTGTGGGTTGACATAGCTGTATAAGATTGAAAAGCTATGTTACAAGACTAAGTATGTTATTCCTGGGTATTTCATTTGCCATTTCTCTTTGAGATGGGGGAAAAAAAGAGAAAGATGCAGAGAGAAACTGCAGAGCTTGAGTGTTTCAAACATGCTTTGTGCTGAATTTTTACAGAAACCATAGAAGTGCAAAGTATTTTTTATTTTTGTGTCAGTATAATACCTTATTCCTGTCACGGTTAATGAAGTGTGTCACACAGGGGCATGTGAAAGCGTAAATAGTTGTCTTGTTTAGTCAAAGATCAAGCAGATCATGGTCTCAAATACCACTCTAGTTTCATTTTAGGATTGGAAGATTTGCTCTCTCTAAAAATTGCTAGCTATAGGAAAAAAAAAAGTTATTGATTAATTTTACCAAAACCTTTGCAGAAACATTCTCCCTTTAACTTGCTGGCTTTCAGGGAAAACCAAGTTCAATACTTTACCTTTCTATGGTTCAAAATAAGTCACTTGTATGTCCTGGCCTCCATGTAAGTGCTCTGCAGAAGGTGGATTGAAGTGAAGTTACAGTTCTTCTTGTGGGAGAAAGTGGGAAGAAAGGAAGAGGGTGCATTTAGCACTGCCTAAAGGAATTAGCTCTAACAGGAGATACAAATCCCCAAACCATACCTCTGAAGCCACTGAGGTTTCTGCAACTCGGTTTTGTTTGAATCAGCTGATAGGAGGTGATGTCTATCCAGAAACTTACGCACTTAGGTGCCTTTATGCGTGCGCGCACAGACACACATGTCTGTTGTTAGATTTTGTGATTCCAGTTAAATCAATGCAACTGCATGCCTGAAGCTAAGCCTATATTTAAATGAGGATAAAAAGAGGATATGGTCTGTGAGTCTGTCATCAAGTTCTTTTCTCATGCTTTTTAATAACCACAACACCTCCTCAAAGGTCCTTTGATAGGTAGGGGAACAGGCATGTATTCTAGTCGAACCTGCAAAAACCAGGCGTCTGGTCTTGGGGACAGCTATGCCTGATGGTTTGTGCAGCTCCAGAGTGCAGGTACCTTTGTTCTCCCAGAGGTTTCCAAACACTTTGGTGCAGCGACAGAGGGGACAACCCTCTTCCCCCTGTAGCCCCTGGGCCATGTACTCTTGCCACTCCCGCTCCCTGGCATGAACAGTCATGCAGCTGCTCAATTTGAGCAGAAGCCTGATGCAGGTGAAAACTGAGCTGGGTGGCCACAGGACCATTACTGCTGTCGTGGGCACTAGTGGGGCTTGAGAGTATGTGATGTGGAGCTAGAGGAGAGAGGCAAGCCCTCAGGTGGGCTTAACAGGGATTTAAAGAGACTCTGAAACAGTCCCTGAGACCAAACTGGTCTGAAAATTAAGAACCTAAATATATTTTGCTCACGGTCTGTGATATCCTCATATTAGCATTTAATCCTCCTGCAAGGATTTTGACTAGCACATAAACCAGATAACTATTTTATTACAGCCTATCAAAAGGAGTAAGGAAATATTTAAAGAATATTTCAAAAAATAATTTCTATTCTTAAGATACACTTTTCCTGTACCTTTAGAGTAGAGGGAGAAAAACAGCAGATGGAAAATGCATTATATGATTGTTTCCTTCAGCGATTAATCTCTTCAATGACAAGAGCAAATATTTGGGGAGATATGTTTTGCCTGTGTATGTTGTGTTTTTTCACAATGCTTATAAATATACTTTAATCATGTTTGCTAGCAATGTCAGGATACCTAGTGTATTTCCACAACCATGTCTGGGTTTTGAGAATGGTCTAGAGAGTACATGGCCAGTTATTATAATCTTGGACAGCTTTTCTAATTCATTTATTTTTATAACCTGGGGCTTTCCACAGCACTGAATACTTGCTGACCTTTAATTTCATTTACTGGAGGGTGGGGAGGAAAGAGGAGAAAAGAAAGGCCTTAGGAAATCCCTTTCCCCAGCCTGCCAAAGAAGGTAACTTTCCTTGTAACTCTTGATTGGGTTTAAAGGGTGCAAGCAAAGGAAAAAATGCAGATCATTTTGCATCCTTTGTAAAAGCCAAATGTTGAAAACAAAGTATCAAGTATTTAGGAGCATTACAAATTTGATACAACCTCTGTAATAAATGAGTATGTCAGGTTTATAAAATGTTTTTCAACCTTTATTCTGGTACATGATTATTTCTAATATACTCTATTTACTATTTCAATAATGCTTACTTAAACTGTGTATTTATTATAAGGGATTTTGCTTTGTGTTCATAATGGATATACTAAACCATGTATCTGTTAAGATGCTTTTCTTCCTACTTAGAGAGAGATCATCCAGTTTTCTCAAACTGAAAGTATTCCTTCATGCAGTTGCTTACTTTTTTTGCTAGATTAATTTAATCCACTCCTTTATTTCCATTTTAAATCAATACCAGACACTTGGTTTAGTAATGCCTCTCCCCTGTGATCCAGAGAGTTTTGTCAGCTACTTTTCCTACAGCTGGAGAAAATCTATTTGTTCATTTCTTAACCTTTTGACATGTCTGTTTTTACAAGCCCAGCTGTTTTTGATGGAGGATTGAAGTATAAACTACAGAAGGAAACATCTTTTGTTATGATCAGAGTGTAAACTGAGCCTAATGCAATGAGGGGGGAGTATGCTTACATAAAGATTTTTACACACACAAAAAAAACCCAAAAGAGAGACCCTCCTCTTCCTTCACATGATTGCCTGTTGAATTTTGTTGTACTGTAATAAAAGGTGATTTTTTACAAGTTTTATTCACATATCCTAGACATACGACTGTAAAATTGACTTGCAATTATTAAACTGCTGATTCTTCACTATAAAAGCAGGCTTAGCAAAGTTGAGACTACCCTTTCCTTCTGTTCATGGCAGCAAGTGAGGCAAGTCTGAAAAGTCACAACCACCAACCTCTGTGTGAAGATCCTAAGATGCCCTTATCATTCTAGTAAGCATGGAAATGCCGGAGTTTAAAGCATTCAGAGAGGAATCGGTTTACAGGATCTGCACGCTAAGTGTTTTCTGATGACATGCTGCCTCTGACCCCAAGCTCAGGAGAGTCCCAAGTCACTGGTGCATGTAGGTGCTGAAGAAAGAAGTAGTTTTATCTGTCTTCTGACTCAGGGTATTATATCCATCAAACCTTTAGGCTTCAGCAACTTAACACCAATTCTACTGTTATCACACTTGGAAAGCATAACATTATAGCAAAACTACTTAACCTTTTCTGTATTTTCCCAGTAAAAGTGGAGGTTTGTAATAGTGTGGTGTGACGACAGGTCAAGTTTTCATCCTTTTCCCTTCTCCCTCAAAGTAAGTTGTATCATCTGGCAACAGAATGTGTTGTTAATATATGCATAAGTTTATGCATAAATATATGCATAAAGTTGAAAGATTTTTTTTTTTTCTCTCTCCTTATGTCATAAAGAATGTGTCCGAGTATGTTGCAATGCCAGAGGACACCACAGTGATTACATGTTATATAAACATGTGTGAGATCGCTTCTGTATTAAACTTAGGAACAGATAAGGGTCTAACTACTGCAGCAAAAGTATCCAAATGGACATAATCCTGTTCCTGACTATGCAGACTCACTAGCTGAGGCCTCTGTCGCCAGTGGGACTGGGCGGCTGTGCTGGAGGAGAGCCGGCCATGCCCAGCTCGGGAGCGCTGGCAGAAGCTGCAGCGTCACCTCTGGGCTGCGGTGATGGGGTAACCGCTTGAATCAGAAAGTTGAGAACGGCTGTCTATCTAAATGCATTTGGCGTGTCAAGTGGACAGACTTGTGCCAACAGTGTAAGGAAAGAAGCTAATCTCATATAGTGGAGCTTTCTTTTGCGATAGCGAAGTGGATCATGGCCTCTTTAGGCTTCTGTCTAGCAAGGCTTACACCTAGCATTGTTCCTAATGCAGCAAATGAAGACCTCTGGCAGATGGAAACTGCTCTCTGCACTGAGCAGCCATTTAAATTTTTTTGTCGGCTGTTAAAGTCCATGAGTTATGGTTGTTTTCACAAGCTAACTATCTAGCGCTAGGGCCTGTTTTCTAAAGTTACCGTACTCCTTCAGCTTCCCCTTGTCTGAAGCCCTGAGTGCTTAGCATTGATAAGGGACATCAAATCTGGAAACCCTCAGCAAAGGGCTGTTCTGAAAATTGGGGCCTAATTCCCTTGCTGTGACATAGAGCTCTATGCGAGAGGAATGTCAAAGTTACCAGACTAACTGCAGTGCTAAAATTTCGTTATGTATAGTCTCTGCCTTCACTGTGATGCTTTATTCCTATTTCTTAAAATTGTACTAAATGTCTTCCATTTCACATGGGAATTTCTAATGAGCTATATGACTGCCATCAATTAATATCAGTTTTCCAGTCAGGAGCACATGTAAGTTGTGGCATCAGATAATCCGGAGAAGCACAACTGATGATTATTTTTCTTCACTGTGGGTTGTTTTTCATCTAACCAAACTCACGAGATGGACCCCAGGGTATCAGCCGTAGTATAAGGATTTATACTCCTCTTGCATCAACTCACTTGTTCTGAGGATGGGAAAGGATAAATCATTCACATTACGAGCTCAGGACTTACATGCATAAAGAAAAAGTGCCAAAGCCATTTAACTTTTATGGCAGGTTAGAATATAACTCCTTTTTCAGAAACTGTTTATTTGATTTTAAAGCTTTAGATGTAAATAGTAATGGGATATCAACTCAGGCTTTTAGGTGGCCTAGCGCATGATTGATGCGGTATCTCCCAGTGACAAAGAACAGCTCTTTTAAGTGGGTAAAAAATTATTCTCTTGGGTTACTGATACCTAGTTAGTAATAAGAAGTATGATTTTTTTTTTTTTAATATTAGTAGTTATAGTAGGCTATTCTAGTTTCTGATTTAAATACAATAAATACTTCCTCAAAACTCATATGGGAAAAGTCTATGGTAAGCACTTCAGAAATCTGAAAACCCCAACGTGCGACATTCATATATCCCTTCTCTTCCGCTTCGGCAAGTCTGAAGATTTTTTCTTTTTTTTTCTTTTTCTTAAAATGAATCTATTTCAGATGAGAATGTGGAGTTGCCTAGTGAATTACCTTTATTTAAACTAACAGTATAAGCTGTCACTTCCCTCATTCATCTCATTCATCCCTTTAACAAAGGGGATAAAAGGAGGGGGCAAGTGGGAGTGCTAAGGAGGGATTCCTAGCTACATCACTATGTGCAGGGTAATATTACAGGCTCAAAGCAGAACCACCAGTATCAGCGATACGTTCCTAAACCAACTATGTTAGTTTGAAAAGAGAAAAGCAAACATAAGAGAAAGGAATGTCAATACAGGGGGAAAATGGTGGGCTCCAGTGTAACACACTCAGTGCGTACTCCATAATTGTTTTCCTGTTTGCCAATGGTGATTATCAGGTCTTTTATCTTATATATGCTTCTTGCCACCGCTGGATGCGAGAGACAGAGTGCTGACATAGTGGGACTTGGAGTTTGAACTATCCTTTTCAGGGTATATAACAAAAATCCCCCATGGTCCCTGAGTAAGAAATCTGGCAAATCCCCATGATATTTGTTTTGCTCCCATCCCTGTATGTCAATGTTAGCATGTGACCACTAAGAAAATCAATAAAATGGAAGACGACAACTCAAAATCCTATAAATTGGCAGTGGTGACTGAATAGAAGTATTGAGTGGGTAGGACTTCCATTCTATCTTTCCTAGGCTTTCACCCTCCCACATTCCTCCCTGTGCAGTATTCTTCCAAGATAGAATTATTGGCAGATGTAAAAGTATTAACAAATTATCTACAGCATCAGGACTTTCTCTTGAATATTCTTCTAACACAGGAAATCCTTCTTCCCCTAGGCATGAATAAGTTATAAATAAAACACATATATAAAAAAATCAACATACGTTAAATGCAGTGATTAAACTGGATTAGAGTTTGTGCAATCTTCTGGTAAGCTAGATGTCTTACTTCTGGAAACACAGTTTGTGGCAATGCTGTTCATCAAGTCCTAAAAATGGCGTTATATTGTTGGACCTTAAAGGGCAAGGGGAATACTGATGTTGAAGCCCCTTCTTGATAATTCCGGTGGATCTGTGCTGTGCTTGTTCAGAGATGCTTTCATCCTTACAGCTGTCACTCCACTGTCTCTGGTAATTTTGCCACTGAGGATCTCTTACCCATGGTGATCCATTGGCAGCTTCTCTTCTGTCCATCAACGTATACGTGAATATCACGGTTTAGCCATGGAGCTCTTTCAGTTTTTGATGTTGCATTTTTCTGAGTCGAGGTCAGCTATAGCAATTGCCATGCAAAAGGCAGCAATATGACCACAGTCAGTTTGACTCTTCTTTCTATACAGTGTTCAGGCCTTCAGCGCCAGATGCCTTTGTCGTTGTTTCCAAAGAACTTTGCTCTAATTTCATCGGGAGGGGAATGTTTCTCCCAGATTGTTTTTCTAACCTTCAAAATATTTTGCAATTAATTTATAATTGGCAGGATCTGTACATAGTTTAAAGGTTTAAAATGTTTCAAGTTCTTTAGTTGTAGATTATAAAGACCATGTATTCACTGAAAAATCATTGGAGTGGAAATTTTAGTATCTTTTGGTGCTCTATTAAGTGATGCTGATCAATTGCAAAAGGGACCTGTTTTATTCGCCTCGTGTTCTTTTCCTGGGGAAGAATACAGCCATTCTTATGGCTTACTGTATTGAGAGATAAACGCTTTTCGATGCAGAAATAAGTATAACTGATTTAATCTGTGACTGTATATAGAAATTGATGATATGGAGGAGAACCACCATCCTTCTGTTTCGCTGAATAAAGTTAATGAAATTATTTGCAAGTCCTGATTCAGTTCAAGTGTCTTACTAAATAGTTATGGCTGATCTTATTTGCATTCTGTTACTGATTTAAATGATACAAATGTCACAAATCTTTTGCCAGAATCTTTGTTAGTAAAACTTTTCAATAGTTACAGGATTTCTAAATAACTGTAAAAGTGAGGTGCTTCTTACTGAAATTCTGCCTACGTGAGTAGTACGTTATAGGTGATGCCAAAGGGGGAGAGTAGGAAAATGCCCAGCTAAACTTCTTTTAACCTGTGCCTCTTTGTAACAAAATAATGGTAGTCAGGGTTTCCAAAGAGATGGGGATTTGAAAAGTGAGCATGCCAGCTAATAGCTGTGGTAACAGGCTGAACGTAGTGGAATAATACCAATGTAGTGGCCTCTCAGCGCGTCTCTGCGCCTCAGAGCTCAATAGTGAATGCGCAGCATTGTTCGGCCGTGAAAAGTCTTGGAGCTCTTGGGATGTCAGGGCAGACGGAGGGAAACTGATTTTCAGCTTGCAGCCTCCTTGTAACAGGGCTGGAAGAAGCCTAGGGGCAGTTAGCCATTCCTCCCTGCTCTTTTGCTGTACCAGCTTCACGCTTGTAGGTGGCGAGTCCCCTGCAGGGATCTTGCAGCTCAGCAGTCTGCCCGTGGGAGAAGACAAGAGAGAGGGGAAGGATTTTTTCCCCTCGCCTCTTTGTTTGATGGTTTCACGGTTGAATGTTAAGGGACAGCTTTCCCTGGGGGAAGTTAGAAGGCGACATTTGAATTTAAGGAAAAGCATGGGCATAACAGAAGATAGTTCACTGAGGATTTACAGCTTAATGTTCTTAATTTGATCGCAGGTTTTGGAAGAAAATAAATGTTTTATTGTGTGAGGGTTTTTAAGAATAAACCGAGACTCTGGGTAAGTCGTGAGCATGGCTCTTAAATGCTAAACCATGTACCGAACTACTTTGTAAGTTCCCATGTGTATAGGGTACGGAGTTGAGAAACCTTTGATGTTTTCCCTAAAAACAGGAACAACAAAAGGAATTGTTTTCTAGCACGGCTTGTTGGGAGAACCCTGCAGTTCCACCACAGAGTTAATACATCCTCCCCTCCTCAGCCCCCACCCTCACTCAGTTTAGACCATAGTATTTGCCTCTGTGGCCAAGTTTCTCCAAGTCTGGGCTGTGTGTTTTGGATTTGAGATTTTGATTTGGAGCCCAGCTCTAATATTTAAATAAGGGGGGATTTGCTACTCCTTTCTTGCAGAAAACAAGCAAGTGGAAAACCCAAACAACAAGAAAAATGGCAGGATTGAATGTCCCTATCTGGAAGAAAGATATAGCGCGAAGGAGAAATCTGAGAAAAATAACTCCTTTAGCTGTACTAACAGGATTTAAATAGGAGTCTAAGTTTCTGTTTTCCTTGTCTCTGATCTAAACACTGAGAAAGCTCATCTGAGTTGTTTACTGAATACCGGCAGTTGTTTGGGCCACGTGGATGGATTTAGATCCGTTGTTTATTATAGTTAACAAGCAGTCTGAAAACTGGCCAGTGTCAAAGTGTTTGAAGGCTGCAAAAGAGAAGTAATATGGTACTGACTGTAAAAGTCAGGAAAGCAAAAGGATGGTAGCAGACAGTTGTTTTCTGATGTCTTTTCATGAATGTTTTAAATTTCTCCTACCTTGCTGTAAAACATGTAGTGGTACATTTTTATGAATGAGGTTTCATGCCCCTCTTTTGTTACTCTTTGTTAGGGGTTTTTTTCTTCCGGATTGACAAAAAATCGCATAATTGTGGAATAAATCCAATGGTCAGTAGAAATCTGAAGATTTCACTGACTTTCTTTGTAGGCTGTTAGGAGTGTAAAAAATTCAATTAAAATACCTCTGAATAGGAATGTTAGAGAATTTTAATACTTTGAAGTCCATAGGATTATTTTTCTGTAACTGTTGGTAAAGAAGGCATAGGGGATCTGCAATCTATATAGCTTTAATAAAATTACTGTCTTTCTGGTTCAAATTAAGCATGTTATTGTTCTAAGAAGAAGAAAGTGCAGAGAAAGGCTTATGACTCAGTAAGTCAATCGCTGTTAATTATGCACCAAATGTTCACTCTAAGCAAGTCCAAGCCTCTAATCTGTTTGCTTCTTGCCCTGTAGCTTCTGAAGTGTGACTCTTGGCACTGTTAATCTGGAATACTGATATGTCAATAAGTGTTGCTGGCATTAACACCATCTGTACATGGGTGCAGAGGCTACACTGCTCTGTACACCGACACTGCAGTGATCTCAAATAATCTCAATCCTGCTTTGCTTCTTGCATACAAAAGCTCTAAGGAAAGTATTGCATGTTTGAGACAGGAATTTTGTTGTTCTCAATGGTTTGTCTTCATGAAATAACAGCTAAAAAGTAGTAGGAAGCATTGCACGTGCTGCAGAATGGCCTTAAAGCAACTGAAGGCATTGTGAAGCCACTTCATCACAAACATGGTTCTGTTGGAGTGGCTTTCACAGAGATACCTTAAATCTTGATGACAAGGAAGGGAAGGGAGGGGTAAGGAAGGACCAAACCAAGGTAAGCAGCAGTCTGGGTGTGATAGGATCATCAGCAGAAAATAAAAAATGAAGATTTGGGATGACTGCATTTTTACGGATCTCTTGGTTCTCTGCTGTGACCAGTTATTTTGTCGCCATTTAGCAGTCTTAGTCTTCTTGACCTTATTTATGTAAAATACCATACTTAGCTATAGAAGCAATATAGTGAGAAGAGCTGTGGTATGTTGTACTCCTTTGAACTTGAATACCTGCTTGGTTTCTTTTTATTTATTTTCGTTGAAAGTGCTGTGAGATTTCAAAATACTAATTATTGTATGCTACAAAAATCTGTTGCAGTCATTTATTAAGTCTTGAGTCCTCTAATTGTCATTGAATATGTTCCTATTGAACTGGGATTTTGGAAGAGCTATTAGCTTACTGTTATAATGCCACCTTAAAAATAAGACCTAAAGTTCCCATTAAGCAGGGTGGGCATAAGAAAATGACTGATGACTTGAAATGCCAGAGCCAGTCTGTGGTGGAGCCAGACCATCAGTATGTCTTAATTCCAACCTGGATAGAATTTAAGGATTCTTCTCCCCAAGAGGTAAACATAAATACTGCTTTCTGCAGCTTTTATTTTTATTCAAGAGAGGAAACCCAGAAGAAAGTTTTTATTTTATTATGAATGTGAATATCTGTTAGTATGAGTCTGATGTTACTATTTCAGTTCTGTTTCAAAATTCTAGTTGCTAAACTTTGTGAGGTGCAGAAGAGGTTCCAGTAAGTGTCTCCAGTTCAAAAGCAAACAGGAGAAGTCATTTAGCTGGATTTAAAGAAAAACATCAATTATTTAAAGCTTCTGAAGCGCACTTCTATTTGGTATCTAACAAAGTCAGCTATTCCAGAGAATTGGCTTTTACAAAAAGCGTTTTTTTTCAGGCAGGATTTTCACTGGAAAGGTTTGGAAGTCAACGGAAAATTCAGTGGCAGAAGTGTTAAAAGGAGTTTAAAAGAACTAATCTGTTTGTGCTAGATATTGTGGTTATGAGTTCTTATTAAATTGGAAGAGATGAGTTGTACGAAGATGCCTTCTTTGTAGTCACACAATTAAATTTTTTCACTGTAACTGGTAAGAATGATTCCTAGATGCTATGTTTCCTTCTACTGAAACCATGCATCCCTCTCTAAAGTTTACTTTGCCTACTTTACATTGCTAGCTATGAGGCAGTTAACATTTTTTAATCTTAAAACCATCCCAATGTTCTTGGTAAAGCAACAAGCATCTTGTGCTATGTTGGGGATGTCTAGCCAAGACCTCCAGTGTGCTTGAGCTGCAGTGGGCTTTGAAAGGTTGTGAAGTCCAGCAGCAACTTTAGCTGGGTTAGGTGAAGTTCAAAACTTGCCTTAGCAGTAGTATGTTGGTGTGACAGGACATTTGCTTGGAGCAGTAGACTAGTCCAGGAAGAAGTAGAAACCAGACCTGATGTCCAAGCACTGTTACAGTGATGTAGTGTAGGTTGGAAGGACACAGTGATGTGCCAGCAGCAAGGCCTGATCCTGTATCGTGCTGGGCAGAAAGAAGAGTCCATGTGGATTTTCATTCAGGTCACAGCACTGAAGTTTGAATGTAAAAATACTAAAACATGCAAGCAGTGTCATGTTGAACGCTTACTGTATACTCTTCTTCATTAAATGCCAGTATGGGTAGAGAAGAAAAGGATGCAAAAGCTTTGATTGCATTATCATCTAGGGTATTATTCCTCCATATGCATTCATATCTTCACTGAATTTTCATTTGCTCTGTTTTAGAACAGAATGGAGTGGAATAGAACTGGGCCATCTATTTTAAAAGAGGAGAAAAGCAAGCGTTCAAAATTCACAAGGAGATGGAATATAATCCTTTTAAAAGGCCTATAAATGAGCATTGGATCCATATGCTCTATTTGTGTTGCAGTACATCAGCAGCATGTGATAGCTTGTTCCTTTTGTTAGGTGTCTCTGCAGTACTGTATACAGATTAAATAGCTACTGCATTGCAGAGAGTTATTAATACATTACATTGCACCTTCAGTGAAGATGTCAGTGTGTCCTTAAGCCTGAATATACCCTGTGGTTGAGTTATGGGGTTTTTTTAAGTTTTGCTGAGGATAACTTATTTCTTCAGTAAATCCTTAGCCAATTGGGAATTATAGAATAACATCATTCCTAACCTCCATAAACTCCACTTATTGTTCAAGTTTAGAGAAGTCAAGGCTTTGTTCCAAAATAAAAACAGGTCACCCTTCTCAGCTCCTAATCCTGATGCAGTGAAAATGTGGTCTTATGGCACTGTGCATACAACGGGAGAGAGCAGGAGACGGGGCAGAGAAAGGGATGCGGCTCCTAAAAGATAATGCAGATAAACAAAAGACAAACTCGGGGGATATGAAATGCTAGAAAATGAGGAGAAGTGGGGCAGAAACATTATTTTTCTGGCACATCTGTGTACTGTTTCATTGGCGATGCACATTAGACAGTAAAACAGGAGGCTTTTGAGTTTCTAGTCTCCTGCACTGGCAGCTCTCAGTGCTATGCATGTTTAAAAAGTGATGGGGGGTGAGGGGTTGTTCTTCGGGAAGTCCTCAGGTATGGGGTAAGTTTCTGCTGACTTATACATGGGGATGTAAGGGAGAGCTAAGGTCAAATGTGGATGTGCAGAGATGAAAGAGCAAGGCAGAGCAGAGTAAGGACCTCAGATCTGTTCCCTCTGCCCCCCCGCCCCGTAATGCTCATGAGAGCTCACTGTGCCAGTTCAGACCAGTGGCTGAAGCTCATGCCGCATCGCTGCAGCCTCTGCTTATACCTAGCCTGCTGAAGCAGATGTGGGAAGCTCTCTGTCACTGGCTGCCTCTGGGTCAGTCGTCAGGCTTGATTCGAGCCTTCAGAGTAGGAGGTTTGTCACTGCTAAATGATGAAGCTGCTGGTATTGTTTGTATGTCATAGGACTTCACAGAAGTGACCAAGCAATGCCCTATGGCTGGTTGATGCTCTACAGGTCTGCCCAGGAGTTAGTTAAAACCTCCCTCAGAGGTGATAAAAGCTCCATAGGCAAGGTGGGCACAAGGTGTGAGGAAGCAGAGGTCCAAAGGAGTGAATCATTAGCTCCTGACAGAATTACCTCTGAATGTGGAGCATAGCAAATGTACGGTAAATTTGCCACATTCAGGTTATTTGATTGAGTACCTGGGTGCTGCACTGTGCATGTACTGAGGACGTAGGGACTAGTGTTGGCCATCCTGTGCCTGTGAGCGTGTCCAGGACTTACAGATACGTGGGTTCAGCACTTCTGTCTGAAGTACTGCACAGATCTTGCAAAAAGTGTGCATGTGTATGTATATCTTTTAATGTAAATAGGTAAGTATTAAAAAAAACCCAACCTCAAAAACTACAGGAGAATATATGTGAGAGAGAGCATGTCTCAGTGCTCTCAGATGTGGCAGCATGGCAACAGGTTGTAAACACCTGATCTTTTAGCCGGGTAAATGGGACTTTCACCCCGATAGCTCTGGCGTTCAGATCAAAGTGTTTCACAGCTTTGCAAATGGTCTCAAGGCTG